>NC_071353.1:72519492-72819492 GCF_943734655.1 Sabethes cyaneus
AATAATTGATTTGTTAAATTTCAAATACTAGATTACTATAATAAATCATGCGGTTATCTTTTGGTGGTTTGGTTCAGCTGTCAAGATAACCGCAATGTGAGGATTTTTCTTGCAATCTGCAATACTGCTGCCCTTTTAGACCAACATCGCTGCTGACTAAAGGTCCCCGTACACGTACGCATATGTTGGGTTGGAAATGAACAAAATGTTGGAGGTTCATTCCGACCGAACGCCGAGCCGAACATTTTCTTCTGCCAGCTTGGTTCGTGGCACTCACACACAAGCGAGCGTGTTGGACGAACATGAATTCACCAACATTTTCGGCCAACATGTACGTACGTGTATGGGGACCTTAACCGATTTCACCGCACTGACTTTGGGTGCAATGAACCAGGGGCATCGTGTATAAAAACTACAAGGTATACAGCCCTAAGGGTTGTACGAAAGGATGACGTAGGACTAAATCAGATCATTAGATCAAAGACTAATGTAAACTACATTTCTGGCATATGTATGTTTATAAGAATATCTGAGTGTCATTGTTTAAGTGAATGTTTAAAAGAGAAGAAAGAAATATTCAGATTCAATTCTTCATTGGTGGCTTTGAAAATACGTGGACGGGGGTTCAGAAGTACAACGCCTGCAACCATTGAGACATAGAGATTTCTTTTAAAAATCACTTGTGTGTATCATAAATGTTGAAATAGTAATGAATGACCAGCCCACAGATTATTGTATTAAATATGACATTTTTTAATAATCTTACTTTAACTCACTAATGGCGTTTAAAAGGGTCATTGGTTACAAATAACATTAAAGCCAAAGCACGTTCATCGCAAATATGACGTGCCATTCGAATGTCCTTCTCAATTGACATGAATGACAACAGGCACGTAAGTTAGCGGCGTCGATTCACTGTCTTTTGTTCCGAGAAGGTTTTACTAGTTTACTTTCACAGCTAATCACCATTGCTATCCGTGCTATCATCAAATCACCGCTTGTTACATAGCAGAAAATATGGCACATACGCAAAAAATTTTTTTTATTGTGTGAGAGTCCTTATCCTGCTACCACAGGGGTGGGGGGTCTCAAACCATCATAAAACCCCCGCATGCAAAATTTGGTTCCATTTGCTTGATTAGTTCTAGAGTTATGAAGAAATTCGTATTTCATTTGTATGGGAGCCCCCCCCTCTTAGCAGGGGAAGGGGTCTCAGTACACCATAGAAAAAATTCTTACCTCCAAAAACCCCCACATGCCAAATTTGGTTCCATTTTCTTGATTAATTCTCTAGTTTTGAGGAAATTTGTGTTTCATTTTTATAGGAGCCCCTCCTCTTACGCCCTCCCTAAAATTGCTCTCTTACCACCCATAAAATTGCTGGTAATTTTATCTATCCAACGACATATAAATTGTTCAGTTTCGTTCAGTAATTTAGTAGTTAAGGCTTATTTAGGATCTGACAAAACCTGGACACTTCAATTTTGCAATAAAACAAATTTGTTAGAAGTTTAATCCATGAAACAATTTTATATCATTTATGTGTGTATCGTTAATAATTATCAAACTCCCTCGCATAGGTAGGTGGTTTGACGCGTACTTCGGCTAACCGACCTAATCTTAGTTCCGCATGTAGAATGTAATATACCGCCATCCGGGGTGAGATTGTGCCACGGGGGTGAGATTGGGCCAAAAACCAAAAATGTTTATTTGTGAAAATTTATTATATCTATAGAAACTGGTGACCTAAATTCAAAATGATGATGAAAATAACATATTTATTCATAACTTAGAATGGAACACAGATAATATTAGCAAACTATTTAGCCTAAACAGGGTTTCAAAGTTCGCGATAAAAAATACTCGGAAATAAGGCTTGTAAAAAATGTCCCCCATAAACCAACCCAAACAAGAAATCGCATCAACTTGCTATTTTGAAGGTATATAAACTAATCATTTACAATGTATTGAAAGGTTATTATGCTTTAGATAAATTTTGATTACGGAAATAATATTTTTCGAAACTTTGTACTTTTCGAGCTTCATGGGGGTGAGATTGTGCCAAGCCATAATGATCGATTCAATTTATGGATTTCACATACACAACAAAAATACGTCAGTATACACCAGTACACTCGCATTCTTTACTATTGAGCACACTATTTTGACAGATTAGAATGCATCATCCATTTTGGAGCATAGGTCTGCTAAATAATTTAAACTAATTTTTACTTTTTCTCTGGAAATTTCAGATGCTTTGAATAAACACTCTAATATGAGACGAATATATTATACCGTATATAAACTGCCAGTTTTAAGGACGGGGGAGGGGGTGGGATGGGCTACATGTTCTGCGGCTGCGGGTTCTCGAACGAAGTAATGGTTACTTTTGATAAATGATCATATAGGTGCCCCCTTATGATACTCCCCTTCATATATCTCCCCCTTGTTAACCCTAGAAACGCTACTGGCTATATAAAGGCTGTCCATTGACTACGAACTCATTTTTATTTATTTCAGACCTCCCCGGGTTATTTTCGTTAATACTTTTTGTGTGATGCGTTGTTTTTGGTCGACCCCCTGCCCCTGATAGTCCACTCAGTTCATGGACAGCCCCATATGAACTACTTTATACTGATATTTATGTGTATTGTTGATAAACATGCTAACGTTCACTGTTTAGGTTTTTAGCTTAACTTTATGCTTTTGGCACAATGTCACCCCCTAGAAGGGGTGAGATTGTGCCAAAGTTCATGCATTTCCAGCAAAATTAGGTTTCATTGTAACTAAACCATCTCTACGGTAGTTGTTAATTGAACAATTTAGTACATATTGACAGGTTTGAAATCAACTTAGTTCCTAAATTGTGTGTATACTGAGCTAAAGAACAAAAACATATGCTTTTTTGGCACAATCTCGCCGCGGATGACGGTAGTTTAAGTTGGATATATGTGTAGTATGTAGTATTGCATAATTTACCTTTACGTGTAGCATGTGTCTCGTAATGCGGAATGGAGCGAAATTGAACGGATCTGATTTTAAATCAAGTCCATTTAGGCCGAAGCACCGGGAGGGCTTACTCAGTTCCCTAGATGAACTGCTGGTATGCACAGAAATTTCTCTAGAAAACGAGACATTTTCTATGAGATTGCCATAGAATTTGTGGCTGTTATGCGATTATGGACAGCACAGCACTGAAAAATATACACACGTACATGTATACATGTGTATGCATGTATGAGTGTGCATCGGTGTATAGGTAAGAATGAATATATGTTTGAGTGTTCTATGATGAGTCGGAAATTCTTCTTATACCTATGCTGCCAAACTACAATTATTAATGGGTAGGAAGTTATAGTCAGTAGCTGTGTTTCCTCTGTCAGTTTCCTATGTTATTACTATTATTACTAATATTGCTATCGTTGCTGTTACTGTCACCAAATAATCCAATAATTTTTGTTTTGGATGTAATTAATTATAATTATTCTTGTTATTTTCTCATTTCCCTCCTTATTAGAGTGATTTGCATGTCTTGTGACTAACCGCGTTAACGGTATTCAACTAACAATATAAAATTATCACGAATGACGCTGTTTGTCTCCCAAAGACCCTCCTAATGCTGATGAGCTACTGTCGGAGAGTCCATCAAGTCGGACGGTGGCAACTCACCGGCGGCCTGCTCCTCTCCATTCTTGCTGCTGTCGTCGCGGTCGGACTCAGTACAGTGGACCTCTCGAAAAGCTTTATAGCCTCGATATGCTTTTGTTCTGCCCATTGCCCAATCCTGGCAGACTTCAACTGGAATTCCACTTCTAACTAAATCTTTTTAGCAGTAATAGCTCTTCAAGTAAAAACAGATATTCGATTCTCTGGTTGATTCAAGCGATAGCGAAGGGCTGTCCTCAATATACCACTTCCTAAAATATGGTCATAGTACATATTATATGGCCATGGTATGAGGATTTCTTCGATTCAATACCATCCTCACAGAATTATCAACTTCGTTAACATCTTATTAATTCTTGCTTCAGTGACAGCTTGCACTTAAGACTTAATACGGCATATATACATATCTCCAAGTGAAGTTCTACTTGATCCACCTCATCCTTTCTTAGTTACAGAATCACTTCAATTGACCACGGTCTGAAGAGCATACCGACAAATCGGTTGACTACCGCTACAAATAGGCAATTAATGCCACCGGGAATAATACGAGCGAGAACCAGTCCCCATTATATTGTATCTGCTCTATTTTTCGGAAGTTCAAGTAGTTTTTCGATAGTTCTGAGCGATAATATTGCTCTTGAATAATATTCCGCACAAAATGTTCGAAAATTTACGCCAACAGCTACAATACTGCAAAGATGGTAGATAAAGAAGCGGCTGTGGCTTTTAATGAGCATAGGTGGTTGAACAGCGCTGGGTCAATCGTGATGACATGGGTAGTTGGAGAGATGAGTAGCGTCCATCCTAGCGAGTAGTTAGTCGGTAGTAGCATAGGTGATGGACAGACATAGAATTCTCGTGATATT
Source organism: Sabethes cyaneus (assembly GCF_943734655.1). Taxonomy (NCBI): domain Eukaryota; kingdom Metazoa; phylum Arthropoda; class Insecta; order Diptera; family Culicidae; genus Sabethes; species Sabethes cyaneus. The sequence continues at coordinate 72,524,025 of NC_071353.1, forward strand.
ACTAACCCGAAAATTGTAATCAACATGTTGACTAAAACTTTCCTCTTTTCTTTTCTTTCTCTGCCCGATCTCTATCGCTTCTTCTCATGGCAACAATGTTGTCGTGAGGGGCGGCAAGAGATCAGCCACAGACGACTGCAGTGGTGACAACGATGGAGAGGACGGCGTGGAGCCGACTTTGGGCTTAAGTAAGATCGAAGACGGACAAGACGAGCAAACAAACAAAGGAAGGAGAAAACAAGATAAGTACAAGTCATCTTATTCAATATTCCACCATGTAGGGTATTGTCGTAATCGTCGGGCCACTGTTATGGTCGAGCCATCACGATTTTACAGTTTTAGTAACTCATGATATCTATGATACAACCATTGTAAAACTTCTTACTGTGATAGCTAACTTTTCACAATATTGTGAGTTTTAATCGTGTATTCAAAACACCCGTACTGAATTCAGTAACTAAATCTTGCAAAAAAAGTTTTCCAGGCGCAATGAACTTTTCTTCAAGAAATGATTCATGAAATGCAATTGACGAGATAAATTTTGAAAATGTATGAAGTGTGTTGTGCTGCACACGAAGACTATAGAAAAATCATCTTCAGTAAGGTGTTTGGGAAGGCTAAGGTGAAATAATAAAAAAGCGCTATTTGTAAAAGTCGGGTCACTTGAGTAGTCATGGTTGGGCCACCATAATTTTAAGCGCTGAAGCGCAATAATCGCTAGAGAATGTCAGTCACGTAAAATGTGATGAAATAAAGCACAAACTAATACGATAAAATCCTAGACTTTTGTTGTTTTTTTCATTGTAGTTGTACACTTCGGAAAAGGCAATTGTAGCAATATTGATTTTGCAAGATCTGCAAAATTTCGCAAAAATGCCATTGAAAATAGGGTAATTGTACCTATATGAGCCGTTGTTCACGGCATTCATTCTTTTCATGTCTCTATATAGAATTTAAATACATATGTTTTAGATTTTCTGCGGTAGCCCAACCTGTACAACATGGCCCGACCATGTCAACATTTTTTGTCTTCACGTAAATGCCTATAACTCTTTTATTTTTCAAGCAATCAGTTCAAAACTTTCCGGAAATATGCCTTATTCTTAGACCTGTGCAACGAGGTATTTAGATTTCCAAAATTCCTTTTGAAACGAAAGTTATGGACGAATTCCAAAATGTGGCCCAACCACGACGACACTCCCCTACACAATTATAGCGGATATGGTAAGAGCCAAGTTCTGTCATTCTTCTTCCTCCTCATTAATCCATCATCACCAACGCATTATGGCGCTAGCGTTATCCGCAAGGATTCTTTTATCATTATCACAACCACCTTATCTCAGCCCTGGACAGACTTGGCTCTAACTGCCCCACCTCGTGGTGCAAACAGAAACAGAAAACAGAACAAACAGTATCGTTAATAATTATCAAACTAATTAACATTACTTATTTGGTCTGCATGAAAAATTTGCGAACTTTGGAGTTTACTCTTGCCTGGACAGTTAGGTGGATTCGCCTCCTTCGGTACAATATGGACTCCATTAGCATCATACCATTCCAAAACATCTTTGGCGTAGTGACAGTGCCACATCAGGCCAAAACAGCGAGGGTACATCATGGCTGTATAGGAACGGTAATAATCGTTTCTGCAGGCATTCTTCACGGTATATTTCCTTGTTAACCGTTCCCGTAGTGATATAACTTTTGCTTGCTCGATCACAGCTGCATATGGCCTGCCATACTAAATATTTTTTGGGGAACTTGGCTTTCTTCTTTATCCTAAAATGCTCTGCAACGCCATTCCGTTTCATGGCAGTGTAATAAGACATACCAGGTAACTGTTTAAAGTCTTCTAGGATATACGTTTCATCGTCCATTATAACGCATAGAAACTTCGTTAAATATTCGGGATAAAGCTTACGAGCGCGTGTTTTGGCCGTCGTATTTTGCTTATCATCACGGTTTGGCACAGTCCTCACCTTGAAAGACTTCATGCCTCGTCGTTGCTTAGAAGTGTGCACGAATGTTGGCGACATTTTTATTTTACGAGCAATGGTACGTACAGAAAGATCCGGTCTCCTCCGTAATATTTGTTTTCCTTCGCATCCTTGTGGTGGTTCCTCAGATCCGCTTTTGTTCCACTTTCCTTCTTCCTAGCTGTTGTCAAGCGAGTATCGAACGATTTTAAAATACTGTGAACAGTGCTTAGAGGAAATCCAAGCTTTTTGGCAAGTTTTCTTAACGAGAGATCCGGATTTTCATTGCAATCGCACACAATTGCTTTTCGCACTTGCTCTTCTTTCGACGCCATATTATGCTGAGCGCTTGTAATATAAACAAGCATTATATTTTCAGAAAGAACAGACATACGTCTACCACTCTGCCAAATATTTCACTCATTGGTAGGGGAAGGGCGGTAAAGACGGACACCTTAAGGTCAAGAGTCAATATCTACTCAAATATAACTGTATTGATTGCAATTTTCATACAAACTGAAACTTTAAGTCTCTGTCTAATAAAGTTACAGCGTGAACTAGAAAATTTTTTCCAAAATTTATACTTTTTTTAATATTATAAACATTATGTATAAATCAGAGTTTCTGCGCATGGGCGGGAAAGACGGACACTTGATATGGGAAAGACGGACACTCGCGAAAAGGTGTCACGCGCCGACGAATTATCAGTATTAAGAAAGATTAACATATTTCATCATGTATTTAGGAAAGAATTGGCTTGGGAAAACCCCCTACCCAATTCCCCCTTTGAGCCAGGAAATAAAATGGTTCCCTTTTATAATCTTCAATATTTTAATTGGTGATGAATTAATCGTTTCTAAAAGTTGGCCTATTCCAACTGTTAAATGACTTCTGGATACTTTTACATGTATAATATGCAAGTATTTGTAATTTAAATCGTTGTTAGGCAAAATGAATACGGAATCTTTGTGTCCGTCTTTCCCTACCTTCGGGTGTCCGTCTTGCCCGACTGGGATACCATTTTTTCATACTTTAATAACTTTTTACTGAATATTCAAAAATTCACTAGATTTCCAATGGACATTCAGTGAAGGGTCAAACTAACGTAATGTCGTCGATATAGCACGAAAGTATTGCTTTTTAACGATTTACCAGCTATTTTCTTCACACACAAAATTACATCGGTTAGCGTATTTAGGCATTTTTTCTTTGTTTTGCTTATAAATTTGACAGCTGCGCTGCTAGAAATCGGCAGTTTAATTCAAAAGTGTTTATTCAGTCTATAGAAACATTTCTCATCATTGGTTTGCTTCAAAAAATTATTGTTTATGAAATATGATAAGTGTCCGTCTTTCCCGCAGTGTCCGTCTTTACTGCCCTTCCCCTAATGTATTTCCGAAGCTGTGTGTGTTTAGGGATGTCCAAATTTTGTTGCGAACAAGCCTTATTAGCATTTGAAATCTTTCATTCAAACGTCACACTTCTAATTTCAAGTGCTACCCAGTCCCAGTATAGTAAACAAAGACGTAGTCCTACGTCAAAACCTGTAACCAAGTTGAGGAATATTTCGAATTCGGCGAATCGTTGAATAAGTTCAAGCGATTGGTGACAATAAGATTATCATAGATGATTAGTATTAGTTCGTTTAGGTTTTAAGTCGAATGAGTTGTAAAACGATAAAACAATACAAATACAATTTGTTTTTCGTTCTAGATATTCATATGTCGATAAAGAGGATCATCGTGAGTATAAACCAGTTGCCCCAAAGGTAGAACCAAAGAAGCTAATTCGCTATCGCGACAACAAAATCGTATCACTAAAAGGAGAACGTTATACTGAGGTATCACGACGTGGAGGCGATGAAGAAACAGAGCTCAAAAAGCCTAAAAAACCGATTTGTCCGTAACTAAAAAGAACATTGCTGCTGATGCTGTTCACAGCTACTACAATAGCTACAATTTTGTTCAGTAGTCCTCATGAACTACCAAAGCAGGATCAATCACAATTACATTCGTTTGTCATGTGTGTAGTAACTATTTTAATCTACGTCGTAGCGTCTCTTATCACACAGAAGAATAGAGTTGAGTGTAGTCAAAAACACCAGCAGCGAGAAGAATTCGGCCAATGTTATAGACATTTACGGTTGGCGGTTCAAATAGAATCTGGAGCTTTATTTCAAAATGATCATCTAATGGAAAAAACAGTATTCTACAGAAGTAGAACAGCTTCTATGATCCTATGCGCTCCATTTGCGATTAAGATGAATTTTCCGATAAGACTTGACTTAGATAACGTAATCCACTGGACTCATACTATTGTTTATTGTTTCCTTGTAATGACTCAATGCGAACAAGAAATCTCGTATTATATTTCTTTTTATCGTACTTTAGTTTTAGGTTCATTAGAACTATTCGATGATTGGTATTTCATATTTATTTTAGTGATACTCTTCGTGTACTTAGTATTGTCTATTCTAGCATTGATAATTTTGTTTAGTTGTTACGCAAGTGTAATATATTCCATTCTTTTATTAATAGATGAATGTATACTCATATTTTGTTGGAACTCCTGATTCATCCGAACTGCGTTTATTTTTAGTTGTTATATTAGATTGTTCAATGCTTTCAAAATCTCTTTTATTGGACTGTTTACCCTCAATGTGTAGCAATGGTGTAGCACAAAAATCGAAAACGAACAGTTTTGGTGCAAAAAAGCTACACCGCGGTGTAGCCTCGGTGTAGCTACACCGCTAAAACAAAAACGACAACAAAGTCATGTAGTCATGTGCATCACTACGAAACTTTCTGACATCTTCTAAGGGGTCAAGATGAACAACTAAGCGCAAATTTTGAGAGATTTGGTTAAGAGATAGAATAACCATGGGTCAAATACAATTTGTACCCCTATAGAAGCGCGACGGGGTAGCCGTGTACCCATGCTTTTTACATAGTTTAAACGACACAATAGAATTAAACAATGTTCAGCAAAGTTGTAGGTTTGGGCAAGAACTAAAAAATAGTGCGCATGAACTTTCGGATATAGTCTCCGTTGTGCCGGAAACAAGCTCTGAATGTCCCAGGGAAGTGGCCAATCTCCGAGAGATAGAGAGGGAGAGAGAGAGCGAATTCAATAATCTATAACTGTTTCTTGGATCCCGGACTAGGTAGTTACATTCTTTCATAATCAACCAACCTTGAATGTCACTTTCCTTGTAACTTCTAGAAGCGGAAGGACGATTCACAAATCCAAACATGCCACCTGTTAGCTTTTGCCAAAATGTACAACTTTACTGAACTATCTATGAACTACTATGCTGGTTCTATCTAGTTGTTTAAGCGTAATAATAAGCCTGGGTACACGGGTACCCCGTCGCCATCAACCGCAAACAAGTCCATCAACCTACAACCTACAAATCTGCATTTATTGAAAAGATGCGATTCCAATAATAAGTTTGGCGATCGTTTTACTTTAATCTTCTACGACTAACGTAAACTGCAACAATAATCATTTTTTGCCACATTTAGTTTAAACAGTACACCAAAATTTGATTTTGGTATTTCAGCTTGACTTGACAATTGATTACTTTTTTGTTAACAATGGACTGAACGACTTGTACTCAAAACTATCAGAACTAGCTATTTACGAATCGGTATTTGGCTGGAAGAGTGGAAATTTGCGTTCTTGATTTGGACTTTTCTTTGTATAACAATCGAAATGTGTCAGAAATAACATTACATATGTTGTAACATTCTAGAATGTGATAGATTTAATATCTTCTAAAATGTCGCCAAAAGTACATTGAGCTGGGTTAGAATGAATAGAATAAATAAAAATGAAATAAATAAACTCTATTATTATTACCGATTTTTTTTTTTGAATCACTTGCAGTCAATAGCGATTACCTGGAAAACTTGAACAATCTGATAAATTCGAATTCGACCAAGAGAGGTATGATCATTTAAGGTAACATAGGAGTTTTTTTTAAAAAACCTATTTTTTATTAATATTTTTAATATTAGGTTTTAAATTTTTAGAATGTGTTTGAAACTGTTTGAATAAAACAGGGGAAGTATTTATTTGCCATAAAATTTCAAACCCTTCAGATCTGAGCGTGCTGATTTGATTTAAATGGTAGGGTAGATTGCTGCTGGTTGGGAAAAATCGATTATTTATCTATACCTATAAAGAAGGATTTCTGTCTGTCTGTCTGTCCGTATGTTCCTTATAGAATCGAAAACTACTAACCCAATCGGCATGAAAATATGCATGTAGAGGTTTTTTGGGGCCAGGAAAGGTTTTAGTGATGGTTAGAAGCTCCTCCCCCCACTAAGAGGGGGGGGGCTCCCATACAAATGAAACACAAATTTCTGCATAACTCGACAACTAATCAAACAAATAGAACAAAATTTGGCATATGGGTGTCTTCGGTGACAAGAATTTATTCTATGGTAAATTGAGACCCCTCCCCTTTTTATGAGGGGAATTATAACTCCTCTCCTCTTTAAAAGGGGGGGCTTCCATACAAATTTCCTCATAACTCGAGAACTAATCAAGCAAATGGAACCAAACTTGGCATGTAAAGGTTTCCGAGGGCAAGAATATTTTCTATAGTAAATTAGGACCCCTCCCCACTTTAAGAGGGGGGGCTCCTGTACCAAAGAAACACAATTTTCCTCATAACTCGAGAAGTAATCAAGCAAATGGAACCAAATTTGGCATGAGGGTGTTTTTGGAGACAAAAATTATTTCTATGATGAATTGGGACCCCTCCCCGATTTAGGAGGGGGGGATCCTATACACATGAAATACAAATTTCCTCATAACTGAAGAACTATTCAAGCACATGGAACCAAATTTGGCATGTGAAAGTTTTCGAGGGCATGAATATTTTCTATGGTGAATTAGAACCCCTCCCCACTTTAAGAGGGGGGCTGCTATACAAACGAAATGCAAATTTCCCCATAACTCGAGAACTAATCAAGCAAATGGAACCAAATTTGACACGTGGGTGTTTTTGGAGACAAAAATTTTTTCTATGATGAACTGGGACTCCTCCTCACTTTAGGAGGGGGGGCTCCTATACAAATGAAATACAAATTTCCTCATAACTCGAGAGCTAATCAAGCAAATGGAACCAAATTTGGCATGTGGGTGTTTTTGGAGGCAACCAGTTTTTCTATGATGAATTAGGACCCCTTACCTTTTTAAGAGGGGGGGGCTCTCATACAAACGAAATACAAATTTCCTCATAACTCAAGAACTAATCAAGCAAATGGAACCAAATTTATCATGTGGGTGTTTTTGTAGGCAAGAATATTTTCTATGGTATATTTTCTATGGATTTCCCGACTTTAAGAGGGGGTGGGGGCTCCTATACAAATGAAAAACAAATTTCCTCACAGCTCGAGAACTAATCGAGCAAATGGAACCAAATTTGACACGTAAGTGGTTTTGGACGCAAGATTTTTTTCTATGGTGAATTGAGACCCCTCTCTTCTTTAGAAAGCGAGTTATGGCCCATCTCCTCTTTAAGAGGGTGGGCTTCCATACAAATGAAATTCAAATTTCCTTATAACTTGAGAACTAATCAAGCAAATGGAACCAAATTTGGCATGTGGGAGATTTTGGAGTCTTGAATTTATTTTACGATAGTTAGAGACCTCTCACCCCTGTGGTAGGGGGATATGGACTCTCATACAAATAAAACAGAAATTTTTGCGAAACTCAAAAACTAATCGAACTCGAGAAATTCGAGACTCTTCCATAAAACATTAGTCAATACAAGACCACAAAAACTATCTATAGTAACACTAGATCATTCAGGACGAGACGGTCGCGAGTGTTGCCGGTGACCCGCCGTCGGAAGCGCCGCCCATTGGGGGGCTTGCAAAACTCGAGATTGTGACAAAGATCATCCGAGATTCATGATTTATGTACAACAGAGGTTAATTTGTGGCAATACGAAGTTTGTCGGGTCAGCTAGTTTTTAAATAAATGTAAATAGCGCTCCAAATCTTACTCGAAAAATGAAACCTAAGCCTTACCTTATATTCAAGTTGATTATATATCTTATATATAAAAATGGATTTCTGTCTGTCTGTCTGTCGGGATGTTCCTTATAGAATCAAAAACTACTGAACCAATCGGCGTGAAAATATGCACGTAGAGGTTTTTGGGGCCAGGAGTGGTTTTAGTGATGGTTAAAGACCCCTCCCCCCACTAAGAGGGGGGACTCATATACAAATGAAACACAAATTTCTTCATAACTCGAGAACTAATCAAGCAAATAGAACAAAACGTGCATGTGCAAATAGAACAAAATGTGCATGTGGGTGTTTTTGGTGACAAGAATTTATTCTATGGTAAATTGAGACCTTGTTACAATTTCTCTTCACGGGTGAGAAATCGACCGATTTCTTTAAGAAGGGTCTTTGAAATTAACACAAAGAACACTCTAAACTGTCACTAGTTCGATTGATTGCTCTCGGCTAATCCGGTTGGTAGAAAACTAAACGATAAGAAACTACAATTCACGAAATGACAAGATACGTGAGATTTAGGCAATTTGGCTGCTTATTGTATAATAAAACTTTGGTGACATGGATCTCTTACATCTATTGGCATGCATACAATTTATCTCCCCACAAACCAACCATCTTCAGCGCTATTGTTTAACCGCATCGTTGGGGGCCCCGTTACGCTGCATCAGCTATACTCCGTTTGAGTGCGATCGATGAATGCACTCGAGGTGTCGCGCCGCTTCGCTGCACGTTGCACGGCGTCACCCTCGTACCGCGGGGATGTTACTTGAGTAGCAGGAGCTTGTGTCGTCGCAGTCCGGTTGTCCTGCGGACCGCGTCGTAGCTGTCTAGCGAAGGCGGGCATACGACTATTGCCTAGGCCTGTCCTTGATTGGCGCTGGTCGGATGATTTAATGAAGCAAGGTGGTGTGGTTGTGGCTCGATGTAATCACAAAATGGCGTCTCAGTGCTGCCCGAGTGGTCAGCACCTTTGGCTCTACGGTTGCCGTCGTGGATGCGAAAGGACGTTGATTCTGCAAAGGAAAGCTGCAAACAAAAGGCCCTCTGACGAGGCATTGCACCGTTAGTCTTTGATGCCGATTGCATTGGCAGATGAATCGCTGTACCTGATAAGGGCCTTCCTTGTCTTGTAGGCGATCTGCTTTTATGAAGCGGTAATGCAGCTAGACTGTGCTGACCGTTTTGGCGTGCTTCTAAACAAAAGAAGTGCGGTTAGGTTTTGAATCCACCTTCCCGATATTAATTTGTTACCTTTGCCGTAAGATGAACTGTTCGAAATCGTGCCAATTTGAGGTGTCAATGCCAAAAGGTCACTATGGCCGGGACATGCAACGTGGTCTTTCGAGGTAGCAGGTTCAGGGTGCTGTCGCTATGAGTTGCACGTGGCTGAGCGTGTCAAGGTCGAATGATTCCTTAATGGAAAAAGCTTTAACTAATCGACCATCACGTGATCCTATGCTAAACTTTTACTGCTCTTTTATCGTTTTCCAGAATGCAGGTTCGATCCGTCGAACTACGTTATCGATTTGCACTTTTATTCGCCAACGAAGAAGTGGCCATACACCATGCACCAACCTTGAATCGATTACAATGACTGTTCAATTACGATTGATTCGGGCTTTGTAGCCTGATGTCGTCGATGCGACGCGAGAGTGAGCAACGATCTATTGCTTTCGGAGCTTTCGTGAGAGCTAATGATCGTGATCATTGCTTCGAATTGGCTGCGTTCTTAAGCGCATTTAATTAAGAGTACGACACTCAAAGAAAATGTTGCGGCATTTTGTCGACGAAATCTCGAAGTGTAACAACCCCTCCCCTCTTTAGAAGGGGAATTATGACAAACGAAATACAAATTTCCTCATAACTCGAGAACTAATCAAACAAATGAAACCAAATTTGGCATGTAGGTGTTTTTGGAGGCAAGATTTTTTTCTATGATGAATTAGGACCCCTCCCCACTTTAGGAGGGGGGGCTCCTATACCAATGAAATACAAATTTCCTCATAACTCGAGAACTAATCAAGCAAACAGAACCAAATTTGGCATGCGGAGGTTTTTGGAGGCAAAAATATTTTCTATGGTGAATTAGGACTCCTCCCCACTTTAAGAGGGGTGGCTTCTACACAAATGAAATACAAATTTCCTCATAACTCGAAAATTAATTAATCAAATGAAACCATATTTGGCATGTGGGTGTTTTTGGATGCATAAATGTTTTCTATGAAGAATTAGGACCCCTTACCTTTTTAGGAGGGGGGGCTCCCATACAAATGAAATACAAATTTCCTCTAACTCGAGAACTAATCAAGCAAATGGAACAAAATATGACGTGTGAGTGTTTTCGGAGACAAGAATGTTTTCTATAGTAAATTGAAACATCTCCCCGCTTCAGGAGGGGGGGGCTTCCATACAAAAAAACATTAATTAATAACAAGACCACCAAAAACTACCAATAGGAACATTAGATAATCCAGCGCGAGGCCGCGAGTGTTGCCGGCGACCTGCCGTCGGAAGCGCCGGCCACTGCGGGGGGCAGCCCCCCCCCGTAGAGATCACCTCTATCTACCAGGAGAGACAGGATGAAAACCTGCATAGACGATCAAGGAAGGAAAATCCACAAAACGAAGATAAGGAGACAAAATTAATCATAACTAATCATTTTCCTTCCAGCACAAACCTTTTTTTTAACAAAAAAACTCAAGTATTTTCCAATTTCAGATTAGCCTTTGAAACCCTGGCAGAGTTCACAATCACGGACCTATCACGACATGGTGGAATAATAGCATTTAACGAGAGAGAAGCAAAAATTACCATATCGCAACATTTCCATCTTCACATCGTGGACTTGGAAAAGTTCGAAAACAGCTTGATCAACCTTAAATACACGCTACAACAATTCGAGCGACGAAACTTGACGGAACCATACCACAGTGGTCCCATTGGTATCAAAACACGCGTTTTTTTAATTGCGCCGAAATGGTTGATTATACTGGCTAAGTATGCTTAGAGTAATTTCACAGGGTTAAAAGCTCTTTCATATTGCATGAACGATAATTTGATTAATCCCCCTAAAAGTGAGATAAAAAATTTATTTTTTGAACAGTAAGAGATACAGCAAAACAATGTTCTTCAAAATTTTTGAAAACATTATCATAAAGAAAGTAATAGAAAGTAAACATTATCATAAAGAAAGTTACTTTGCAAAAGAAAGTAACCTTCTAGCTATTATAGTTTTAGAGTTAGACAATTTTTGTGGAGACTTTACGAGTATCAATTTTTTGACCACAGTTCTTTCTACAGTATTTATACACATTTGATATGCTCGGCAAAGATTTTCAAACAGTCAAATTACATACTTTTCTAGAATATGGTAACTTGCTATCGTCAATATTTGCGGAGAAAATTGAAGTTTTCTTTCATAAATCATACAATTTTCAATAGCAATAACTCCTAAACATGCAAAAATATATTCAAGCTATTTATCACCCATGTGAAAGTACAAGAAAAATACTACTAAATGCAAAACAAATTAGCTTGACCCTGGCTATCCCTCTACCAAAACACTCGCCTTGAAAATTGTTACTCGGTTGAATTTAATATGGCGTAGTGTAAAAACCGTGTTACCCTGATCAAGTAAGTATGCAAAATAATTAATGAAAATGTATAATCCAAGCAGCATGGATTATTTGTAAAGATTCAGAAAAAGATTTTCAAAATTCGTTTTCGCATAAAATTTAATTTTACTGCAGTTCGAGATGTACAAATTTCGAAGTGTATTTTAAGATTCTTCATCCTATCGTACTTCATACTATCGCTATTACTGTGCATATCTTATGTACTGACCAACAGTTGCAGTACATCTTCGCAGGATATGGCATTTTTGTTACTTGGTAGTTCTCTCATGCCAGAAATTAGCGGATCAGACGATTCTAAGAGACGGTGCAGAAGATCCGTATTTGTAGCCATTCGGGAGATCTTTCTTGTGTGATGAGTTCGGAACTGTTTTATGTCCTTTACCATTGTCATCATCAGCTCGTAACCACTACCATGGATGTAGGATGAATTTTTGCTATTTGCTGGCCTATGATTAATTTTTTCTTGCAGCGTAAGTGCAGTCGTTTTTATTGCAAACTGGAGATGCAACGGCCGGCAATTAGGCTTATTCAAAGAAACATATCTGATCGAAGATGGATGTGGATTTAGGAATGTATTCTTTCCATTTGTTACTTACTATTTCCATGGGAACGACTGATGCGACACAAAGACGTGACTCGGACTTCGTGCGATCTGCGGTTCCATTGCAACCGTACTTTATGAAAAGAGTTACAGTTTTTCATCAGAAAAGGTGTTTAGTGATGCAGCTTTCGAGCTGATAATCCTTGACGAGAGCACCAGGTCATGCACAGTAACAGCGATAGTGAGGATGAAGAATCTTCAAATACACTTCGAAATTTGAACATCTCGAACTGCAGTAATTAAATTCCATGCAAAACGAATTTTGAAAATCTTTTTCTAAATTTTTACAAATAATTCATACTGCTTGGATTACACATTTTCATTAATTATTTTGCATACTTACTTGATCAGGGTAACGCGGTTTTTACATTACGCCATATTAAATTCAACCGAGTAACAATTTTCAAGGCGAGTGTTTTGGTAGGGGGAGTAGGTTTTGGGCCAGGGTCAAGCTAATTTGTTTTGCATTTTGTAGTATTTTTCTTGTACTTTCACATGGGTAATAAATAGCTTGAATATATTTGCATGTTTAGAGTTATTGCTATTGAAAATTGTATGATTTATGAAAGACTTCAATTTTCTCCGCAAATATTGACGATAGCAAGCAGGGATGGTTCGATCACTTTGACTCAATTTTGATTCATTTGACACTTCCGTCTTAGCCGAGCAAAATTTGACAAAGTTATGTATGAGACATTTGTAGAACTCGTTATTATTTACAATTTTGCAGAATAAAGTGTTGCTGTAACTTTTGTAGTTACGGCGCTACAATGCTAGTACCTCTTTAGTAACTAAATGAACGTTCATTTAGTTACTAATGAGGTACTAGCATTGTAGCACCATAACTACAAAAGATACAGCAATACTTTATTCAGCAAAATTATAGATCCAGTTATTATCTACAAATGTCCCATACATCAATTTGTCAAATTTTGCTCGGTTAGGACGCTACTGTCAAATGAATCAAAATTGAGTGAAAGTGATCGAACCATCCCTGATAGCAAGTTACCATATTCTAGAAAAGTATGTAATTTGACTGTTTGAAAATCTTTGCCGAACATATCAAATGTGTATGTGTATGTGAACTGTGGTCAAAAAATTGATACTTGTAAAGTCTCCACAAAAATTGTTTGTTATCTCTAAAACTATAATAGCTAAAAGGTTACTTTCTTTGGCAAAGTTCTTAATAATAATCTTTTCAAAAATTTTGCAGAACATTGTTTTACTGTATATCTTACTGTTCAAAAAATAAATTTTTCATCTTACTTTTAGGGGGATTAATCAAATAATCGTTCATGCAATATGAAAGAGCTTTTTACGCTGAGAAATTTCTCTGAACATACTTAGCCAGTATAATCAATCATTTCGGCGCAATTAAAAAAACGCGTGTTTTGATACCAATGGGACCACTGTGCATACCTCAAAATACTAGACATAAGAATGAAACAACTCTCAGACAATTATTACCGACTAAACCCCATACGACGACAAGAGAGGACTTTTCAACCTACTGAGAACATTTATCAAATCACTGACTGGAAATCTAGACGACAATGACCTGCAATCAATCCGACAAACTATTGAAAATTCCAAAACAAAGACCAATACGCTCATTGACAATAACGACCGACAGATCAGAATTAATCAGCAATTTGAATCAAAAATTAACGACGTTATAAAACATGTAAACGAACCCCAAATCGAAATTCTAAGAAAAATTTCAAAGATAATTAACATCTTAAATGATCAAAATGACAATTATTTAAAAGGAATCGTTCACGACCTATTTTTAAATATAGATTTGTTAAACAGTCAACTAACGGACATTTTCGAAATAGTTCAATTATCTAGAATAGGAATCTTATCTAAAGCAGTTTTAAACAGTAACGAAATCATACTTGACAGAGTGACAGTAACGAAAAAATTATACTTGACAAATTAGAAAAACAAATTATTTCCATTAGCAATATCGATCAAATTTACGAATTTCTTAACATTGAGACACATCATGTGGATTCAAAAATTGTATTTGTCATTATAGTTCCAATATTTATGTCTGGACAATTCCAATATATAAAATTCGAAACATTGCCAAAAGAAAATAGAACTATACTAACACCCTTTAATTTAGCTATTTTAAGCACTACACTAACATTAGAATTGAAGCATGAATGCCCAATAATAGAGGTTTTCCGTCAAAAATTTTTTTTTCACTAAATGTTCGGTTTTGACTCTTAGAAATGATACCCATATAAAACTTTATTAAAGCCTCTAACTACTGTAAAAATGAAAAACTAAAATACGTATATTTCAACCGGTCACTTCTCGGATGTCTTACATGCCTTTTTGTACCAGTGTCCTCTATTTTCACCACTTCGAAACCATTTGTGCCACTCTTTACTCTTGTGGCAAGCAACAAACGAAATGAAAAAGAAGGTAATCATTAGCTTTTCATTCGTTTTATCCTTTTCACTCTATCGCTGATACACATATGTCAAAAACTGTTATGCAATGCTGCCAGAAAATCTGAAAATTTTGATAAACAGTGCAGCCGAAACGAATTTTTTAAAACTCAACATTCGTGATTTGGTGAAAAGAAACTCAACATTCTTGCAATTTGCATTGTTTAAAAAATCGTAGTAAATTCTAGAGTCAACGAAAAAAATATATTTTTGCACCATTGTCACTCTTTTTTTGAGTACTTTTGAGAAAAAATAAGAAAAGGAGGGGTATGATCTGACGGAAAACCTCTATTGAAAATTATAGAGTTTGTAACATCCAGGAGCTTACTAACCTAACAGGCAACGGTTGCATCAACAACGCACTACGAGGAGTCAACGCATCTTGTCCGTACGAAAGACATGGAAACGGAATGGATATCAGGTTAATTGATGGACACACACTGATCATAAGAAATGCTATTCAGCCTGTTCTTCTGGATTCAGATTGCAACATTAAAAAACGGAAGGTAACTGGTACTCTGCTAATCAACTTTTTAAATTGTTCTATCTTCATAAATGGAGCCAAGTATGACCACAAAAGACAACGATTCACCACAACATCAGGGTAATTCCGACAATCGGAGTAGACTTCCAGGCAACAACGGTCTTCGACAAACCTGACCTACAACAACTTAACATGTTACGAATTGAAAACCGCGAAAACATGGACTATGTAGCAAATCACCACCTAACAGTCAACCGACGGAGATAACGTCACATATTAACGATAAGAAAACACCACCTTCTCTTTCCACAGATCAAGAATCAGGAGAAACCTCTTTAGAGCACTCATCAAACTCTTTCACATCCACACATAGTGCACCCTATCGATGTAGACACCACCAATCAAGAGTAACATCCCAATTTAAGATTCGGGACGAATCTTACCTGGGGGAGAGAATAGATATCCAAAAGCAATGTTGCAAATTTTCATCACGATGAAGGCTCATCACCTGCTCGTCAGTGATTTAAGTCTTATCAACTGGCAACTTTATCGTATCCTGATTGCTCGCGATGAATCGCCGACGCGAAAACAGGTGAGCAAAATATGAATTGATTACGCTCGCAAATACTCGATCGGTATCTCTGTCTCACACTCATCGGTAATCATCGTTAATCGCTGTCATTCAACCGAGAATGTATTTTACGGTGAAACGTAAACAAGCATAGTTTTTGGCAAATTACAAAAAAATATTGTTTGTTCAAATACAAAACGTTATTCGTATCACATATAATAATTATGAACTTGTCAAACGTCAACATATCCTTGCGACGCCATACGCAACCAGTTACTTCAAGCTACACATGGACAAACAAAATGGTTTCAAGATTTAGTTTCAATGAAATGCAAACCTGATGCAATATTATTATTATTAATTGGTGCCTCGAAGGTTCGAAGCTATGAAAAATGATACATCTTCTTATTGTGTGACTAACGATGAAGGCTGATAATAAAAATATCGTCGGCTACTGTTGAAAATTCGATCCTGCCAACATGTCTGAAAAATCGCTTGTATCTCGTAAACATTTGCAAACGTTGCTGGTGCTTGTCATTGTCACGAAAAAAAAGATTTATGCTGCACTCAACGTGAATGTTGAAAAATTATGAATAGCATCTTAAAATAATTTTATGAGATTAAAAGTCTTCTGGGTGTAGAAGAACGTTGATGTTTTGAAGTGCATTTATGTATTATGTCACAAAAATGTTTATTCCAAGTATCTCAGGTGCTAATAGTCGAAATGAAAAAACCAACATAAGTGTTAGGTACAAGTTTTTTTGACGGTATAATTCAATATCCGATAGCGCTTTTGCCTGTTTTCCAAAATTGATAAATCATCGCTACTCATCACGATGAGTTAAAATGCGAGCTATTCGTGTTTGATTGGAATCACTAGCGATCAAATCATTGCATGAAAAAGAGTGAGTGTTTCGCTTTTCTCTCACTCTCATTAAATAATTCTCAGCTAGAAAAGCATTGCCAGATAATTTGACGTTATGGAAACTCTTTTGAGTGTTTCGAACCGAATCAGTACTTTTATCGATGAATAGCAACATTGTCCAAAAGACCGCTCACGTGCCCCAAAGAGTAGGGATGCTTTACCGGTTTTACCGAAAGCGGTTTTACCGGTATTACTGTACTATTTTTCAATACTGAAATACCGGTTTTTACGCGATCAAAAACCGGTATTTTTTGCATGGTAAATTTAATGAAAAAATAACTCAAGAAGCTTCCATTGCCGTTCAGATTGTTAACGTATAGGGCGAATTCAATTCAAAAATTCGAGGTTCTGAAAATAACAGCTCAATTATATCATTTTAACAAATGGAAAATATTTATCTAAATATCTATGATAGTGACATTAACAAAAATACAATTAAGAATAGTGCGCAACAGTAAAAATGTGCGATACACATTGTAGCTCTTCAGATAATCTTCAGTGAAAAATTACGGAGTGCTTTAAAAAATGTCATAGCATATCACGGAAGAGGAGTTCGTTTATGGACCCGTTGTTGGCAATCCTGTTGACTGTTGACAGGATGACTGTTTTCTGAAACCATCATCAAAGATTGCATCGCTGTGAGCGTAGACTGACTTGTAAGAACCATTCATACTGCAAACTGTAAAACGAGCTATGATATGCAGTTTTTTCCGACCATGTTCTGTTCCTGATCAATTATTTATCCTCCACCTTAAAATGCGTGTCTCAAAATTCACGAATGCGCTATGCCACTCAAAATAATTCGTTCCAAACCAGTAAATATTTCAATTACCTGGCACCACGTATCACAGATGTTTCAGCATGAACAGGGCTTTAGGGGCCATCCATAAAGTACGTCACGCTTATAGGGGGGAGGGGGGGTTGACCTAAACGTGACGAGTTGTGACGAAGGGGGGAAGGGGGGTATAAAGTTATGTGACGTCACAAGAAAAAAAAATTCAAATGTAAAATTTATTCTGGCATTTATAAAAAGGCTTCATTTTGAGATAGAACTATTGAAGGCTTCTATAAAATTAACGTACTGATAGATTTTTTTAACATATTTGTGTAAACAGGACTTATTTACTTTTGTAGTATGAACTCTCCATTAAAACTTTATAGAATATGCTGTACACCATTGAAGAACTCTTTGAGTATCGTCCTGCCTAAAAAATTTTTGCAACCGCAAATAGTAGTCACATAAACTCCTGAGGGGCTACGGGGTGCTACCAGAGACCAATAGCAATATCTTGCTGAACTCAATCGATGAACCTAAACTCATACCAAAGTTCCACGGCTGATTTTTAGGTTCTTCTGTACAACCTATACTGCCCCTCTCTCAAAAGCAAAGATAGGAAAGATAGAGTTTGTGCCACTTGCGGATTAAATTTCGCATCTAAAGTAATGTTGAATGATTGCAAAAAAAATACACAAAATGACAAAATCCGTCAGAAAAGTTCTTCCAAGACGTGTTGCTGCAAGACGTCAGCAAGATGTCCTGATTCTTTCAACTATAGTTCTATAGATCAGACGAATTTGAGTGGATGGATGTAAAGGACGTGGATATCGCGAAACGTTAATCGACGACACATCAGCGACTTCTGAAGCGTTTCCGATCGCAGCAATTGGAGATCATCTTCAAAATCGATGACTTATAAGCTCGAACATTTTCCTTCTTTTATTTGCTGAAATTCAGTTTTGTTATTTGATGAATTGATTGAAGTGAATAAAATTGATAGCTTGAAATTAAAAGACTGGAATGTATATTTAATTTTTTTGTTGTGAAGGGGGGGGCGGGTGCCGTGACGTGACGTACTTTCTCAGGGGGGGTCATGAATGTGTGACCAAATGTGACAATGGGGGGAGGGGGGGTTGATTTTGGTCAAAATTTGCGTGACGTACTAAATGGATGTCGCCTTAATAAAATTAGTAAGAAAATAAGCTGTCAATTTGGACCACAAGACCATATATTTTAGTATTACACAAATTGTAAGCAATTTCCCAGGAAGGTCTGTCTCGTTTTAGAGTTGACACGATAAACACGCTTTCCGTACTTATTTTTTTTCATTTCCAAGTATTGGCTTTTACCGGTTTTTTACTGGTATTGAATTTATCATTACCGAAAAACCGGTTTTCGAAATACCCCCTCGGTATTGGCATCTCTACCAACGAGTAGGCCACGTGAGTCAGAGGAAACCATCCGACCACCTAGCAACCACCAATCACCAAGTCAACCAGCACCAAATCAGCAGAAACGACCACGGAGACCAATCGATCACACCACCCATATAATATCGCTATATCAGTAGTTCAAGTGCCCGGCGCATGCATGTTGCGCCATCAGCACCAAACGCACCGAGTGACCAACAACCACGATGCTAACGACGAAAGGATTGGAGTCAGCAGAACAAACAACCGTATGCTTGAATAGGGACCCAAGTGTAGGTTAAGCTAGATTAAATAATTCAGTTTGTTCCGAACCATCAATAGTGTTACTTACTTTTTAAAAAATCTCCCGAGAGCCCAACCTGATTAACTTATATATGACCCGACAAACTTCGTATTGCCACAAATTAACCTGTGTTGTACATAAATCATGAATCTCGGATGATCTTTGTCACAATCTCGAGTTTTGCAAGCTCTCCAGTGCGCGGCGCTTCCGACGGCGGGTCACCGGCAACACTCACGACCGTCTCATCCTGAATGATCTAGTGTTACTATAGATAGTTTTTGTGGTCTTGTATTGACTAATGTTTTATGGAAGAGTCTCGAATTTCTCGAGCTCGATTAGTTTTTGAGTTTCGCAAAAATTTCTGTTTTATTTGTATGAGAGTCCATATTCCCATACCACAGGGGTGAGAGGTCTCTAACTATCGTAACATAAATTCAAGACTCCCAAATCTCCCACATGCCAAATTTGGTTCCATTGGCTTGATTAGTTCTCAAGTTATAAGGAAATTTGAATTTCATTTGTATGGGAGCCCCCCTCTTAAAAGGGGAAGGGGTCGTAATTCACCATAGAAAAAGGAGAGGAGTTATAATTCCCCTTATAAAGAGGGAGGGGTCTCAATTTACCATAGAATAAATTCTTGTCACCGAAAACACCCACATGCCAAATTTTGTTCTATTTGCTTGATTAGTTCTCGAGTTATGCAGAAATTTGTTTCATTTGTATGGGAGCCCCCCCTCCTAGTGAGGGGAGGGGTCTCTAACCATCACTAAAACCTTTCCTGGCCCCAAAAACCTCTACATGCAGATTTTCACGCCGATTGGTTCAGTAGTTTTCGATTCTATAAGGAACATACGGACAGACAGACAGACAGAAATCCTTTTATAGTATATATATATATATATATATATATATATATATATATATATATATATATATATATATATATATATATATATATATATATATATAATTACGTGACGACCCTGAACATCAACCATTAACAGAAATACGACACAGGACACCAGTCAGCACATTCCACACATCGGACGATCGATGACAGCCAATCACCATGCGACGGAGCATTCTAGCTGCATCAGCAACATAATTCCTTAAAACCTATCGACCACGCCGACACAGGCGTTCAGTTCTACTTTTATCTTTGTCGCGGTCACGCTTGCGTTGTAGGTTAATTTGATTGAATAAAAGTTCAGTGTAAATTAAATAGTTTTTTAAAACGCGAATTACGAAATCCGACACAAGATTGGCGCAGGCGTGCGGTTCAGTGAGATAGTGAACAAATAGCGTGTGCAAAAAACAGTGTAAAAGGCTAGGATTAGCAGATCCAGCTAAAAGTGAGTTTTAAACCGCGGACACAGACAGTGAAAGTGCTAGCACCTGAAACTGCTCGAAACCAAGAGTTGAAACTCCACCGTGCACCCTACACCACCACTGGAGAACCAAGCATACAAGAACCCCGCACAGAACACGATCGCAAAGGTGAATTTTTTTTCTCTTCATTCGTCTTCTTAGTGAGTGAAACAAAAAAATCAGAGGGGTTGTGTACAAGACACGACCGCATATATAGGTGACGCAGGACTACGTAAGTCTCTTTGTAGTGATAGTGGCATGTATTCATGCTTGTAATCATTCGATTCTTCATGTATACATGCTATATGCAACATATATACATGCTACATGCGTTGTATGCAACATTTATCAAAGTAATAATATTGCATACGTTCAATTCTCAAAATATTGTGCATTTGAAAACAGTTTAACAAAATCAAGAACACAAACTATTGCTTTCCTGCTACCTTACTGAAATTAAAGATTGTTTTTATTACCCATGGTACCCCACGTTGAACGGATTTTACCAATTCAATCCTATTTTATCAACAGCACATCTTTTCGCTACACTCCTAATGAAACGGCATCGGCAAGCATGCGTATTCATACAGACTCGTATTATAACCGAACACTACAGCTGTAGCACATTTTTCCAACATCAAATTCGCCGAGGTTTAATCGTCTCGCAGTAAAGAATTTGCGATCTGTTCGGACAACGAACCTGTGTCATTTTTTCTGGCACACTTCCCTAACACAGACATCAAATTGGACTAGGTTTATTCGCGTTCGTAAGAAATCTGTTGGCACGAGGGGGCTTTGTCACTCTTTCTGGCGTACTTCCCAAGCAAGGACATCAAAATGGTCTAGGTTTAACCGCGGTGTTAAGAAATCTTGTTGAAATGAGAAAACTTTGTCACTTGTTTTGGCGTACTTCCCAAGCACAGATATCAAATTGGTATCCAGCTTTTTACGAGCCATAATGGCGGACGTGTTCGTAATATTTTAACAGCATTTTTGACATTTCCCCAATACATCGCACGTTTTCTTTCCGTACATTCCTTTAGTTTTACCGTGAACGCGCGGAAATAAAACGTGCGATGTATTGAGGAAATGTCAAAAATGCTGTTTAAATACAGAGGTGGGCACCGCTAATCAGCTAACCGCTAACATTTTAGCTAGCGAGTAGCACGTTCGCTAGGTTTTAAATGTGTTAGCGCTTCTATTACCTTCCGATAAACATAAGTACTACTAAATAAACTACCAGCCACTAATTTTTGAAAATAATTTTTGGAAATAGTTCAACTAGCCATGAATGAACTATATTTGCTCGCGTCGCGAACAGCAGCAAGCAATTTTATCAATTTGTAAGAAACCGCACACTTATTTTTGTTATTATTTTCAAAAATTAGCGGCTAGTAGTTTATTTAGTGGCACTTTAACTTATCGAAAGCTAATGAAAGCGCTAACAGATTTCAAACCTAGCGAACGCACTACTTGCTGGCTAAAAAGTTAGCGGTTAGCTGATTAGCGGTGCTCACCTCTGTTTAAATATTACGAACGCGTCCGCCATTATGGCTCGTAAAAAGCTGGATAGGTTTAGATCATCGCAAAGAATCTTCCAACCAATCACGAAGCGAGAATTCTGGTAAAACATAGGTTCATTATTTTCAATTTTTCAATAGTTCAACATCAAGGATCCATATTTTTCTTCATTTGGGTCAATTCTTAGAAGATTTACCGATCGATTGGTGTAAGAATATTGAAAATCGATCGGAAAACCGCTGAGCTATTAGCGTTCAAAACCTTTCATTTTTCGTGACGCTCGCATTTTTCGATTTTTTGGAATGACACCCTATCTCAAAACTTGCCGTAAGACGTAGTCCTACGTCAAAAAACCGCCCCGGTCAGTATCTATTTTTCCGTGCAGCGAAGTCCGTTCTAAGAGAGAGATTTGGGTGCATGTTAAAGTTTTTACGAACCGTTTCGGAGTACGAAGTGTTCTAAGAGAAGTTCTACTCCACCTGAAAGTGTGAAGTTCTAAGCGAAGCACACATTCAGAAGCCACACGAGTTCTAAGAGAACGTGTGCGCTTAAAATAAACCTTAACAAATAAATCAAGAGGCTAAATTAATGCCAAAAATACCAAAAACCCAAAGTGCACTAAAGAAAACTCGCAAATTGTTCAAACTCGTGAAACAAGACTGCGAAACTTCAGACTCCGAGGAGGATAATTTATCAATTGAATCTAGTGTGTAATAAATGTCTGGTTTTTTGAATTAATACTCCGTGATTACTCTGTTACAAACAATTTTTATTCTAAACGATCTACATCGTTATGGGAGCAAAGTACATTGGTTGCACCGCATATTATTTATGTGATGGTATGCGTGAATTACTTAAACAGTGTTGCCATTAATACTGGCAATGAATGAAATACAAATATCTTACACGCTTTCTTTTCTTTTCGGTTCAAGCTACTAACCTACCAGCCTAATCAAATTCATACCGGCAAGGCGGTTTTACTATTCTACCACTACGTGTTCTATAGGGAATATTTGATTCATTAAGCGCAGGTGAATTAAGCGAGGGGCATGGCCTACAACTAGGGATATCAGCACTGAACGGTGACGTGCACTCTTGGGTGAACTCATCTTCCGAATCAGCATCATAATAGGTGGACGAGTTCGGCGAATCAACGAAAGATGCATTAGACCCTTCTGACACTTGTTGACCAATTGAAGGGCTAGTTTCCTGTTGAGTAATTGGTGGAGCTCCTTGTTCCTCTACCCGCTCATCTCGTCTGTCCAAAACTTCTTGCAAGTAGTCCTCATACAATGCTTCACTCGCATCAAATCCTTGATTCTGAGACTTCGCTATGAATCTTCGATTTCGTCGAAAGTAATTTCCCCAATCGTCCTTAATTATGTATGATCGATCGTTAACGTTACGCATAATTTGACCATAATGCCATTCCTTACTGTCCTTTTTAAATATGACTCCATCACCAGACTTTAAAATCGGTAGGTTCTTTGCAGAACGATTATAATAACTTTTTTGTTTGTCTCGTTTATGCTCTAACTTCCGCTTAACATCATTTTCATTCATGTTAATACGAGTGAGAAGTGTTGTTGTAGTTGGTAGATGAGTTTTCAGTTGACGACCAAAGAATAGTTGGGATGGTGTAAGACCTATGCTGGCGATCATTGTAGTGTTGTACTCCAAGAGTCGGTATTGGAAGCGTTCATATTCACGTACTTCGTGGCATCTCTTCAGGATATTTTTTGCTATCGCAACGCCCTTCTCTGCCAAGCCGTTGCTCTGGGGATACCGAGGACTGGAAAATACGAACTTAACGTTGCATTTATTGGCGTAGTCATCGAAGGCTTTGCATTGAACGGTACGTTATCACATCTGATTTGAGTTGGATATCCGTATCGACAGAAGATGAGATCTAGCACTTCAATCACACTACAAGCTGACTTCTGTCGTAATACCTCTGACACAACAAAACGCGAGTAAGCATCGATCACAACCAAATAATCACGACCAGCATATTCATAAAGGTCAATACCAACACGATGGAAAGGATATTCAGGGCAAAGATCTTGTACAAGAGATTCTTTCTGAATATTACGAGTGAACTTTTCACAGACCTTGCAACCTTTAATCAACTCAGTAATATCACTGGACATTCCAGGCCAGTAGAATTGCTGTCTGGCTCGTGAAAGTGTTTTTTCTATACCAAGATGTGGACCATGCAACCAGTTAGCAATTCGACGTTGAAGCTCATTAGGAACAACCAGTCGATGATCCTTAAACAGCAAACCATTTTCGTAGTGCAAGCAATCACGAACCTTGTGAAACGACTGACTGAAATCATCCAGTTGGTGGTATGACGGCCAACCATTCTGTATGTACTCCACTATTCGATGATAACGTTCACTGTTTTTTAATGTATCAACGTACAGCTTGTAGTTGTCCGACGAAAGGCAAACTTGCTTCGAAATTGAGTGGATCATTCCGGAAAGCTCGTTACTAAAATCAGCATCTTCAGTGAGAGGTGCTCGGGATAAGCAATCGGCTACCAACATATCTTTGCCTGGGGTGTAGATAATGGTCATGCCAGGATACTTCAACAAATGCAAAAACATGCGCTGCAGACGAGGGCTAACATCATCAATATCACGTTTTACCAGCGATTCGAGCGGCTTGTGATCTGATTGAACCGTAAAGTTACGACCATACAGAAAATGATGAAACCGTTCACATGCGAACACGATTACTAAAAGCTCTTTTTCTATTTGCGCCCACTTTTGCTCACTTTTAGACAGCGTGCGCGAAGCATATGCAACAGGCAACCCATCTTGCATGATAACACTACCGAGACCATCTTTTGAGCTATCAGTTTGAATGACTACTGGTTTCGCAGGGTCAAATATGGCCAGCACGGGTGAGGTAGATATAGACTTCAAAAGATCTTGAACTTCGCGATCGTGGTTCTCCGTCCACTTCCACTCTACATCATTCCGAGATAGATTGCGTAACCCTGCCGTGCGTTGAGACAGATTTGGTATAAACTTTCCTAAGTATTTAAATAATCCCAATAACCTGAAGACATCAGACTTGTTCTTTGGCTTTGGCATGTCGAGTATGGCCTTAACATAAGACGAGTCAGACTCAACATGATCCTTAGTTATGATGTAACCCATAAATTTCACTTGGTCACAGCGATACTGAGTCTTGGATGAGTTGAACTTTATATTGTAATTCCTCGCGCGCTCAAGTACTACCGCTAAAATTCTGTCATGTTCACATTCATCTTTTCCCGCAATCGACAAATCATCAAAATACACTTCGACTCCAGGTATGTCTCCGAATATTTGGACCATGCGTTTCTGAAACATTTCAGGAGCGCTACAAATACCAAATGGCACACGGTTCCAACGATATCGGCCAAATGGTGTCATGAAAGTTGTAAGATCTGAACTTTGCCTGTCCAACTCCATCTGCCAAAATCCGTTACGAAGATCCAAAACAGTGAAAACGCTCTTCCCAGACAAACGACTAAGGATATCATCAGCTTTAGGTATTAAAAAGTGTTCTCGCCTAATACAGGCGTTCAATGGTTTCGGGTCTAGGCAAATGCGCAACGAACCGTTAGGTTTTTCGACAATTTGCATGTTATTAACCCAGTCGGTAGGGTAGTCAACTGGGCTAATTACTCCTTGTTCAACCATCGATCCAATTTCCACCTTGAGGCGATCATGCAAACTGAAAGGAATACGTTTCTTATAGTGCAGATAGGGGGTTGCGTTTTCTTTCAGTACAATGGAGCAAGCGCCAGGAAATTTCCCAAGACCTTCAAACACATCACTGTATTGCTGAATAAACGACTCACGATTAGGTGGAAGTGGCAAAACTGATTGAATAGCACTCAATCTCCTTATCAATCCAAAGTCAATACATGAACTCAATCCTAGCAGCGGCTCGAAGCTATCATCAACAACCAAAAAATTAGCAACGTGAGTAGTTTGTTTGTTAGGGTCAACACATGACAGTTTGACCAAACCATGAACATTGATCTTATTAGAACTATAATCAATTACATTTACAGAAGTATTGGTTATAACAGGCACTTTTAAATCATTGATGTACTTCAAAGGCACGCAGTTGACATCCGCCCCAGTGTCCAATTTGAAATGTATAGGCTGCCCCTGAACAAGATACCGCTTTATCCACCTTGCGCATATTCCCTCATCGTGACGTGTGTTTGAGTTTACTCTATGATTAATTTTAGGAAAACAAAGTGATTGTTCCTCAACCTGACTTAAATCTACTAAATTACCATTACCTGTATCAGCCCAGTTCAAAGCATGAACCGATTTGGTGTTGTAGCCGCGCTTCGATCTGTCTGATGATTTTCCTACTACGCTCCGGTCATCTCCCACCTTGGATGATTTGCAAAACCTCTTAAAATGCCCGCGCCGGCCGCAAGCGTCGCAATTCACATTCCTGGCCGGACAGTATTGTCGATGACGTCCGTTGAACAGTTGACCGCAGTTGTAACACAGCGGCGCCTTGACTGCCGCAACATCCTTCACAGCATCACTCTTGTTCTCTTCGGATATTTGCTCGACAGTGTGCACTTCAGCATGTTGACCTTTTCGCTCCAATAGCTGCTTGTTTTCGTTAGCCGCTTCATATGTTTTGCACGTTTCAACAATTTTCGACAATGGTTCGTCTTTCCCATCCAGTAGCTTCAGCTGCAGCTTTTTATCCTGTACGCCGATAAGAATCCTATCTCTCAACATCCGATCTGCATACGATGTGTGACACGTTTTGTAAAGGAACTCACAATACGCCAGTTGTGTTCGGAGCGCTGTTTCGAAATCTGTAAATAGTTGCTTTTCCTTTTGAACAATCATGTTGAACTTAAAGGCTTCCATTGCTGTATTTTTCCGAGGTAAACAGTATGCATCGAACGCTTCAATGACTTGCGCAAGCGTGCGAGGCGTTTGCCCTACCGGTAATGGATTTCCTTCCTCGACAACACCACCATCAGCGGCATTTCCAGCGACATTGATTCCTTGAGCAGCATCGGCTCCTTCAGCAGCAGCAACTAGTCCAACAACAGCAGCAACCCCCACAGCAGCAGCAGCATCATTTTGATTAATGTTATTTTCGACGTCTGCACCAAACATACTATTGACATCTCCATTGTTGGGAAACAATGTATTATAAATTTCCAATCCGCGTTCACCGATCAACCACAAAAACAAGGCAATTTTGTTACGCTCCGGTTCAGTATGCTTGTTGGTCGCGATCAGATAAATATTTAGCTGCTGTTTCCACTTCGGCCACTCCTTTGCCAGGTTAGAGCAATCCAAGGGCGGCGGCAAACGATCCATGCTCGGCGACGCACTTTATTACGCTTTTCAAGCGACGTTTTCAATCGTAAGTACACTCTCACTCTGTTTGCTGCTTGATTCGTTTTTCTTTTGTTCTGAGCGTTCACTTCACATCAGGATGACGGGGCTCATTTTCGCCGATCGGCGACTGTTCGTAATGTCTCCTACTTCTATTCCACGTTATGGTGATCTTATCGGTTTTTACTACTGACACCATGTAATAAATGTCTGGTTTTTTGAATTAATACTCCGTGATTACTCTGTTACAAACAATTTTTATTCTAAACGATCTACATCGTTATGGGAGCAAAGTACATTGGTTGCACCGCATATTATTTATGTGATGGTATGCGTGAATTACTTAAACAGTGTTGCCATTAATATTGGCAATGAATGAAATACAAATATCTTACATAGTGATCTAGCTCATATACCAATCAAGGAGATACCTTTGTTAGAAAACCTATCCATTAACGAAATGGATTTAAATCAAGACGAACCCATTCCATCATCTCTGAATTCCATTCTGGAAAAAATGTCACAGATGATGGAGTCTTTCGCTACCAAACAGGCACAACATGACTCTATGTTTTTGCAAATACAAAGTCACCTCAATGGAGATAGTACACCCACCCTACAGTCAACTAATACAACAAACATTGACCATTTATTCAAAATACCGGACCCCATAAAAATGATCCCTACGTACGATGGGAACCCGAAACAATTAAACGCCGGGCTAACGACAGCTGAAGACACATTAAACGCGTGTAAAGCGTATGCCTCACCTATTCAATATAAAATGTACTTGACTGCCGTCACAAACAAAATTCAGGGAAAAGCAAAAGACATAATATGTCTTTCAGGAAACACTGACAACTTTGAAAATATAAAAGCAGTATTGCTCAATTCTCTTGGCGATCGTCAAGAACTTTCGACTTATAAAGGCCAATTATGGCAGTGGAAGATGGCCGAAGGAATGTTCATTGCTAAATACTATCACAAATCAAAAGATCTTATTTCTTTCCCGTCATGTGCTTAAAAATCAAAAAACTCATCAACGCATGCGAAGTGTGTAATTCGCACAAATACGAGAGGAAGCCCTTTAATATAAAGATATCCCCAAGGCCTATCATGGACAAACCATTGCAAACAATACATATGGATATATTTATAGTAGACAAACATTGCTTCTTATCATTAATTGATTCCTTTTCAAAACACCTACAAATGATGTTCTTAAGATCCAAAAATTTAATTCACGTACAGAAAGCATTAGGCAAATACATTAGTAACTTTGGAGTGCCAGCTAAAATTATCACCGACCACGAGACAACATTCCAATCAATTCAAATGAAAGATTTTTTAAGTCAGTTAGGCTCTCAATTATGCTACGCAGCGTCATCAGAATCTAACGGCCAGATAGAACGAGCCCATTCCACTATCATAGAAATCTTCAACACAAATAAACATAAATTTAGAAACATGAGCACTAAATCCATCATTAAACTATCTGTAGCATTATAAAATAATACTGTACACTCTTCAACTCAATTCACACCCAATGAAATCATCTTTAATCAAAATAACATTGCTAACCCAGAAGAAACTTTAAGAAACGCACAAGAAATCTTCACCAAGGCCAAGTCGAACATGGAAAAAGCCCAAACACAAATGTTAAAACAAAATTCAAAAAAAGAAGATCCACCACTTATAGAAGATGGACAAGAAGTTTTCATAATTCCGAATATTCGAACGAAAACACAACCTAGAGCTAATAAAAGTACTGCTAATACAGTCACAGACCGTACATTTAAAAATACCCGCGGAATAAAACGGCACAAAAATAAAATCAAAAGACCAAAGAAAAAATACCCTTTCTGTACCTCAATTTTCTCTCATATTATATTACAGATGATACTTCTATACATAGGACTCACTGTTATACTCTCAAATATCTCATGTCAAGAACTCACCATAAAAAATCTCCATAAAGATCTCATACTGATGCAGAAGATAAACCCTTGCAAAATTCAAACAGGAAATATACGAATTGTACACCCGATCAACCTTACCGAAATAGAAATAACAATTAATCAATTTACTGATTTAATCTATCAGAAAGAGAAGAAAAATAATTTACTCAATCAAATCGGTAAACACAAGATTCGTGAATTGTACTCTAACTTGCTATAAATCAAACCTATAACGCATAAAAGGACCAAAAGATGGGACACCATCGGTACAACATGGAAATGGATCGCCGGTAGCCCTGACGCCCAAGACCTGCGAATCATCAATTAAAGCCTAAATCAACTAGTTAACGAAAACAATAACCAGATCAAAATCAATACACAAATCGGCAACAGTATTTCAGAATTAACATCCGCTATCAACCAAATAATAGAAAAGCAACATATTAACCAAGTCGTCCTTGATGAAATAGACGTAATCACGACCATCTTGAACATCGACACTATCAACAAAATTTTAATCAACATTCAGGAAGCAATACTCTTCTCAAAAATGCACGTCACTAACAGCAAAATATTATCCACCAAAGAAATGCACCTAGTAAAAACCATTCTCAACAACCAAGGAGTACACATAGAAATACCAGAAGAAGCTCTTAACCTCGTAACCCCAAAGATGGTAACCAGCGACAATACCTTACTCTACATTCTGCACGTCCCAAAATTAGAACTAGAAGAGTCTACAATCATTCGTATACACCCGGTGAATCAGAACAACACCGTTATAAAAATATACCCCCAATTCATAATTAAGCAAGGCAAAAGACTTCTCACTACATCGAAACCCGACGACTACGTTCAACTAAATACCTACACGAAAGAGTTTAAAGACTCATGCATTTACCCACTCATCATGGGCAATGAACCACATTGTCTTATGGAAAAGAACGAGGAAACCTCAGCAAAACTAATCAGCAACAACAAAGTTCTCATCAGCAACGCCAAAAATTACGAATTACGTTCTGACTGCGGACCAACTAACAGACATCTCCTTGGGAATTTTGTGATTTCATTCTCAAACTGCACAATCACTTTCGAAGGACACAACTTTACATCAATGGAAAAAATCAGTTAAACAGAAACATTTCAAGGTGCACTTCATGATCTAATCATTAACAAACAAATTTTACAAACCCATGACGTAGCTAAAATAGAAGAAGTAACGCTTTCAAATAGGAACACGCTGGACAAAGTATCCTTACAACAAGAAACCGACCAAAACTGGAAATGGAGCTTAGTAGGAGGAACATCCGTGTCCTCAACACTGCTAATAATTATTATATTTTTGATTTATTTTCATCTAAAAACCATCCATCAAAAAGCATCAAGGAAGACACAACGCCAGAAAACGACGAAAGCAAACAATAACCCGCCAGAAGTTCAACTTAGCCAACCAAGTGCCGAGGACGACATTTTTTTACCCCCCCCCCCCCCCCCCCCCCCCCCCGATAAATTACGTGACGACCTGAACATCAATACGACACAGGACACCAGTCAGCACATTCCACACATCGGACGATCGATGACAGCCAATCACCATGCGACGGAGCATTCTAGCTGCATCAGCAACATAATTCCTTAAAACCTATCGACCACACCGACACAGGCGTTCAGTTCTACTTTTATCTTTGTCGCGGTCACGCTTGCGTTGTAGGTTAATTTGATTGAATAAAAGTTCAGTGTAAATTAAATAGTTTTTTAATTACGAAATTACGAATTACGAAATCCGACACAAGATTATATATATATATATATATATATATATATATATATATATATACTATATATATATATATATATACTATATATATATATATATATATACTATATATATACTAGCTGGCCCGACAAACTTCGTATTGCGGCACTTAAACTGTGGTGTACATAAATCGTGAATCTCGGATGACCTTTTCACAATCTTGAGTTCTGCAAATTGCTGGGAAATTCATGGCTGTTTTAGTATATAAATTTTCCGCACAGTAAAGTAGAATACAACTCTCCCCATTGTTTAGCCTGATAAAATAAAGCGGATAGCATTTAAATATTCTCCATCATTACAAACCATTTCGCCGAATACCATTTTGCGGAACACCAATTCTCGGTTGACCATAACGCGGAATATAGAGTTTCGCAGAATACCATTTCGCGAAAAACCTTACGCGGGATGTACCATTTCACGGAAAATTTTTTCGTAGAAAGTACCATTTCGCAGGGGTGACACAACTGAAGGAAAGTAATAGAGGTCAGTGGATCTAGGAAAATTAATAAACCTAGATAGGAGTGATCTCTACGGGGGGCTGTCCCCCGCAGTGGCTGGCGCTTCCGACGGCAGGTCGCCGGCAACACTCGCGGCCTGTGGCCGTCTCGCGCTGAATTATCTAATGTTACTATTGTTAGTTTCTGGTGGTCTTGTTATTGATTAATGTTTTATGAGAGCCCAAAATTTCTCGAGTTTGATTAGTTTTTGAGTTACGCAAAAAATTTTGTTTTATTTGCATGATAGTCCTTATCCCCCTACCACAGGGGTGAGGGGTCTCAAACCATTATTAAAAGAAATTCCTGCCTCCAAAACCCCCCACATGACAAATTTGGTTCCATTTGCTTGGTTGCTTTTCGAGTTATGAGGAAATTTGTATTTCATTTGTATGGGAGCCCCCCTTCTAAAAAAGGAGAGGGGCCTAATTCATTACAGAAAAAATCATGCCTCCAAAAACACCTACATACCAAATATGGTTCCATTTGATTGATTAGTTTTCGAGTTATGAGGAAATTTGTAATTCATTTGTATAGGAGCCCCACCTCCTGAAGAGGGGAGAGGTTTGAATTCACC
The DNA here is from genome assembly GCF_943734655.1 of Sabethes cyaneus. NCBI lineage: Eukaryota > Metazoa > Arthropoda > Insecta > Diptera > Culicidae > Sabethes > Sabethes cyaneus. The sequence goes on from NC_071353.1 coordinate 72,556,329, forward strand.
ATAGAAAACATCCTTGTCTCCAAAATCACTTGCACGTCATATTTTGTTCCATTTGCTTGATTAGTTCTCGAGTTATGAGGAAATTTGTATTTCATTTGTATGGGATCCCCCCCTCCTGAAAACGTAAAAGGTCCTAGTTCATCATAGAAAAAATTTATGCCTCCAAAAACACACACATGCCAAATATGGTTCCATTTGATTAATAAATTCTCGAGTTATGAGGAAAGTTGTGTTTCATTTGTATAGGGGAGTGTCGCCGTGGTTGGGCCACGTTTTGGCATTCGCCGATAACTTTCGTTTCAAAAGGAATTTTGGAAATCTAAATACATCGTTGCAAAGGTCTAAGAATAAGGTATATTTCCGGAAAGTTTTGAACTGATTGCTTGAAAAATAAAAAAGTCATAGGTATATACGTGAAGACAAAAAATGTTGTCATAGTCGGGCCATGTTGTACACGTTGGGCCACAGCTGAAAATCTAAGAAATACGTATTGAAATTTTATATAGAGACATGAAAAGAATGAGTTCCGTGAACAACGGCTCATATAAGTATAAATACCCTATTTTTAATTGCATTTTTGTGAAATTTTGGCGATCTTGTAAAATCAATATTGCCACAATGGCCTTTTCCGAAGTGTACAACTACAATGAAAAAATAATAAAAATCTAGGTTTTTATCGTATTAATTATGCTTTATTTCGTCACATTTTACGTGACTGACATTCTCTAGCGATTATTGCGCTTCTGCGCTTAAAATTATGGTGGCCCAACCATTACAACTCAAGTGACCCGACCTGTACAAATAACGCTTTTTTAGTATTTTACCTTAGCCTTCCCAAACACCTTACTGGAGGGGATTTTTCTATAGTCTTCGTGTGCAGCACAACACACTTCATACATTTTCAAAATTGTTTTCGATAATTGCATTTCATAAATCATATGTTGAAGAAAAGATCATTGCGCCTGGTAAACATTTTTTGTAAGATTTAGTCACTGCATTCAGTACGGGTGTTTTGAATACACGATTAAAACTCACAATATTGTGAAAAGTTAGCTGTCACAGTAAGAAGTTTTACAATGGTTGTATCATAGATATCATGAGTTACTAAAACTGTAAAATCGTGATGGCCCGACCATAACAGTGGCCCGACGATAACGACAGTACCCTATGAGCCCCCTCCTAAAGTAGGGAGAGGTTTCAATTCGCCATAGAAAAAATTCTTGTCTCCAAAAACACCTACATGTCAAATTTGGTTCCATTTGCTTGATTAGTTCTTGAGTTTTGAGGAAATTTGTATTTCATTTGTATGGAAGCCCCCCCTCTTAAAAACGAGAGGGATCATTATTCCCCTCCTAAAGAGGGGAGGGGTCTCAATTCATCATAGAAAAATCAGAGGGGTTGTGTACAAGACACGACCGCATATATAGGTGACGCAGGACTACGTAAGTCTCTTTGTAGTGATAGTAGCATGTATTCATGCTTGTAATCATTCGATTCTTCATGCTATATGCAACATATATACATGCTACATGCGTTGTATGTAACATTTATCAAAGTAGTAACATTGTATACGTCCAATTCTCAAAAGATTGTGCATTTGAAAACAATTTAACAAAATCAAGAACACAAACTATTGCTTTCCTGCTACCTTACTGAAATTAAAGATTGTTTTTATTACCCATGGTTCCCCACGTTGAAGGGATTTTACCAATTCAATCCTATTTTATCAACAGCACATCTTTTCACTACACTTCTAATGAAACGGCAAGCATGCGTATTCATACAGAGTCGTATTATAACCGAACACTTCAGCTGTAGCACATTTTTCCAACACAGATATCAAATTCGCCAAGGTTTAATCGTCTCGTAGTAAAGAATTTGCGATCTGTTAGGACAACGAACTTGTGTCATTTTTCTGGCACACTTCCCTAACACAGACATCAAATTGGACTAGGTTTAAGAAATCTGTTGGCACGAGGAAGCTTCGTCACTCTTTCTGACGTACTTCCCAAGCAAGGACGTCAAAATAGTCTAGGTTGAACCACGATGTTAAGAAATCTTGTTGAAATGAGGAAACTTGGTCACTTGTTTTGGCTTACTTCCCAAGCACAGATATCAAATTGGTATAGGTTTAGATCATCGCAAAGAATCTTCCAACCAATCACGAAGCGAGAATTCTGGTAAAACATAGGTTCATTATTTTCAATTTTTCAATAGTTCAACATCAAGAATCCATACTTTTCTTCAATTGGGTCAATTCTTAGAAGATTTTCCGATCGATTGGTGTAAGAATATTGAAAATCGATAGGAAAACCGCTGAGCTATTAGCGCTCAAAACCTTTCATTTTTCGTGACGCTCGCATTTTTCGATTTTTTGGAATGACACCCTATCTCAAAACTTGCCGTAAGACGTAGTCCTACGTCAAAAAAATTACCTGCAAAAACACCCACATGCTAAATTTGGTTCCATTTGCTTGATTAGTTCTGAAGTTATGCAGAAATTTGTATTTCATTTCTATGGGAACCCCCCCCCCCTCCTAAACAGGCAAGGGGTCCTAATTCATCATAGAAAAAATTGATGCCTCCAAAAACACCCACATACCAAATATAGTTCCATTTGAATAATTAGTTTTCGAGTTTTGAGGAAATTTGTATTTCATTTGTATAGGAGCCCCTCCTCCTGAAGTAGGGAGAGGTTCCAACTCACCATAAAAAAATTCTTGTTTCCAAAAACACCCACATGTAAAACTTTGTTCCATTTGCTTGATTAGTTCTCGAGTTATGCAGAAATTTGTTTCATTTGTATGGGAGCCCCCCCTCTTAGTGGAGGGAGCGGTCTATAACCATCAAAAAAACCTTCCCTGGCCCCAAAAACCCCTATATGCAAATTTTCACGCCGATCGGTTCAGTAGTTTTCGATTGCATAAGGAACATTCGGGCAGACAGTCAGAAATCCATTTTTATAGGTATAGATTTGTATGGGAGCCCCCCTTTTAGTGGGGGGAGGGATCTCTCGCCATCATAAGAACCTTCCCTGGCACCAAAAACCCTTACATGCAAATTTTCGTGCCGGTCGGTTCAGTAGTTTTCGATTCTATAAGGAACATAGAGCAGACAGAAATCCATTTTTATAGGCACAGATTTGTATGGGAGCCCTCCCCCACCCTCTTAGTGGGGGAGGGGTCTTTGCCATCGAGAGAACCTTCCTCAGCCCCAAAACCCCTACATGCAAATTTTCACGCCGATTGGTTCAGTAGTTTTCGATTCTATAAGGAACATAGGGACAGACAGACAGAAATCCTTTTTTATAGGTATACTAGCTGACCCGACAAACTTCGTATTGCCACAAATTAGCCTGTGTTGTACATAAATCATGAATCGCGGATGATCTTTGTCACAATCTCGAGTTTTGCAAGCCCCCCAGTGGGCGGCGCTTCCGACGGCGGGTCACCGGCAACACTCGCGACCGTCTCGTCCTGAATGATCTAGTGTTACTATAGATAGTTTTTGTGGTCTTGTATTGACTAATGTTTTATGGAAGAGTCTCGAATTTCTCGAGTTCGATTAGTTTTTGAGTTTCGCAAAAATTTCTGTTTTATTTGTATGAGAGTCCATATCCCCCTACCACAGGGGTGAGAGGTCTCTAACTATCGTAAAATAAATTCAAGACTCCAAAATCTCCCACATACCAAATTTGGTTCCATTTGCTTGATTAGTTCTCAAGTTATAAGGAAATTTGAATTTCATTTGTATGGGAGCTCCCCTCTTAAAAGGGGAAGGGGTCGTAATTCACCATAGACAAAAATTTCTGCCATCTGAAACTCCCACATGCCAAATTTGGTTCCATTTGATTGATTAGTTCTCGAGATAAGAGGAAATTTGCATTTCATTTGTATGGAAGCTTACCCTCTTAAAGGGGAGATGGGCCATAACTCGCTTTCTAAAGAAGAGAGGGGTCCCAATTCACCATAGAAAAAAATCTTGCGTCCAAAACCACTTACATGTCAAATTTGGTTTCATTTGCTTGATTAGTTCTCGAGTTATGAGGAAATTTGTTTTTCATTTGTATAGGAGCCCCCCCCCCTCTTAAAGTGGGGAAATCCATAGAAAATATACCATATAAAATATTCTTGCCTACAAAAACACCCACATGATAAATTTGGTTCCATTTGCTTGATTAGTTCTAGAGTTATGAGGAAATTTGTATTTCGTTTGTATGAGAGCCCCCCCTCTTAAAAAGGTAAGGGGTCCTAATTCATCATAGAAAAACTGGTTGCCTCCAAAAACACCCACATGCCAAATTTGGTTCCATTTGCTTGATTAGTTCTCGAATTATGAGGAAATTTGTATTTCATTTGTGTAGAAGCACCCCCTCTTAAAGTTGGGAGGGGTCCTAATTCACCATAGAAAATATTTTTGCCTCCAGAAACCTCCACATGCCAAGTTTGGTTCTATTTGCTTGATTAGTTCTCGATTTATGAGGAAATTTGAATTTCATTTGTATGGGAGCCCCCCCTCCTAAAGTGGGTAGGGATCCCAATTCATCATAGAAAAAATTTTTGTCTCCAAAAACACCCACGTGCCAAATTTGGTTCCATTTGCTTGATTAGTTCTCGAGTTATGAGGCAATTTGTATTTCGTTTGTATAGGAGCCCCCCCTCTTAAAGTTGGGAGGGGTCCTAATTCACCATAGAAAATATTCATGCCCTAGAAAACTTTCACATGCCAAATTTGGTTCCATTTGCTTGATTAATTCTCGAGTTATGAGGAAATTTGCATTTCGTTTGTATAGGAGCCCCCCCTCTTAAAGTGGGGAGGGTTCTAATTCACCATAGAAAATATTCATGCCCTAGAAAACTTTCACATGCCAAATTTGGTTCCATTTGCTTGATTAATTCTCGAGTTATGAGGAAATTTGCATTTCATTTGTATAGGAGCCCCCCTTCCTAAAGTGGGGAGGGGTCCCAATTCATCATAGAAAAAAATTTTGTCTCCAAAAACACCCACGTGCCAAATTTTGTTCCATTTGCTTGATTAGTTCTCGAGTTATGAGGAAATTTGTATTTCGTTTGTATAGGAGCCCCCCCTCTTAAAGTGGGAAGGGGTCCTTATTCACCATAGAAAATATTCTTGCCCTCGAAAACTTTCACATGCCAAATTTTGTTCCATTTGCTTGATTAGTTCTTCAGTTATGAGGAAATTTGTATTTCATGTGTATGATCCCCCCCTCCTAAAACGGGGAGGGGTCCCAATTCATCATAGTAAAAAATTTTGTCTCCAAAAACAACCACATGCCAAATTTGGTTCCATTTGCTTAATTACTTCTCGAGTTATGAGGAAAATTGTGTTTCTTTGGTACAGGAGCCCCCCCTCTTAAAGTGGGGAGGGGTCCTAATTTACTATAGAAAATATTCTTGCCCTCGAAAACTTTCACATGCCAAATTTTGTTCCATTTGCTTGATTAGTTCTTCAGTTATGAGGAAATTTGTATTTCATGACAGCGTTACGGGACACTATCCCTACTATGCAGATCGGTTCCTGTTTCATCAAATCCCTGGCATTCTAGTGGAAAATGAAGTACTCCTTAAACAACTATTTTACAAGGTATTTGCCTAAAAATTGGTGAAACAGGAGGCGATTCACAGGGTAACAATGGGTGGTAATTGTGTCCCGTAACGCTAGAATGTGTCTCATGTGTATAGGATCCCCCCTCCTAAAACGGGGAGGGGTCCCAATTCACCATAGAAAAAATTTTTGTCTCCAAAAACAACCACATGCCAAATTTGGTTCCATTTGCTTGATTAGTTCTCGAGTTATGAGGAAATTTTAAAGAGGAGAGGAGATGTAATTCCCCTTATAAAGAGGGGAGGGGTCTCAATTTACCATAGAATAAATTCTTGTCACCGAAAACACCCACATGCCAAATTTTGTTCTATTTGCTTGATTAGTTGTCGAGTTATGCAGAAATTTGTTTCATTTGTATGGGAGCCCCCCCTCTTAGTGGGGGGAGGGGTTTCTAACCATCACTAAAACCTTTCCTGGCCCCAAAAACCCTCTACATGCATATTTTCATGCCGATTGGTTCAGTAGTTTTCGATTCTATAAGGAACATACGGACAGACAGACAGACAGAAATCCTTCTTTATAGGTATAGAAGACTAGCTGACCCGACAAACTTCGTATTGCCACAAATTAAAATGTGTTGTACATAAATCGTGAATCTCGGATGACCTTTGCCTCGAGTTTTGTTTCTGGGGAGTTCATGGGTGTTTTAATATACAAATTTTGCTCACAATAAAGTAGAAAACAACTCCCCCCATTGCTTAGCCTGATAAAATAAAGCGGATAGCATTCAAATATTCGCCATCATTACAAACCATTTCGCCGAATACCATTTTGCGGAACACTAATTCTCGGTTGACTATAACGCGGAATATAGTTTCGCAGAATACCATTTCGCGAAAAACCTTACGCGGGATGTAATGTACCATTTCACGGAAAATCTTTTCGTAGAAAGTGCCATTTCGCAGGGGTGACCCAACTGAAGGAAAGTAATATAGGTCAGTAGATCTAGGAAAATAAATAAACCTAGATAGAGGTGATCTCTACGGGGGGCTGCCCCTCGCAGTGGCCGACGCTTCCGACGGCAGGTCACCGGCAACACTCGCGGCCTGTGGCCGTCTCGCGCTAAATTATCTAATGTCACTATTGATAGTTGCTGGTGGTCTTGTTATTGAATAATGTTTTATGAAAGAGGAAAATTTCTCGAGTTCGATTAGTTTTTGAGTTACGCAAAAATGTCTGTTTTATTTGCATGATAGTCCTTATCCCCCTACCACAGGGGTGAGGGGTCTCAAACCATCATTAAAAATCAGAGGGGTTGTGTACAAGACACGACCGCATATGACGCATAGGTGACGCAGGACTACATAAGTCTCTTTGTAGTGATAGTGGCATGTATTCATGCTTGTATGTAATCATTCGATTCTTTATGTATACATGCTATATGCAACATATATACATGCTACATGCGTTGTATGTAACATTTATCAAAGTAGTATCATTGCATACGTTCAATTCTCAAAAGATTGTGCATTTGAAAACAATTTAACAAAATCAAGAACACAAACTATTACTTTCCAGCTACCTTACTGAAATTAAAGATTGTTTTTATTATCCATGGTTTCCCACGTTGAAGGGATTTTACTAATTCAATGCTATTTTATCAACAGCACTTCTTTTCACTACACTTCTAATGAAACGGCAAGCATGCATATTTATACAGAGCCGTATTATAACCGAACACTACAGCTGTAGCACATTTTTCCAATACAGACATCAAATTCGCCGAGGTTTAATCGTCACGCAGTAAAGAATTTGCGATCTATTGGGGCAACGAACTTGTGTCATTTTTTCTGGCACACTTCCCTAACACAGACATCAGATTGGACTAGGTTTAATCGCGTTCGTAAGAAATCTGTAGGCACGAGGGGGCTTTGTCACTCTCTCTGGCGTACTTCCTAAGCAAGGACATCAAAATGATCTAGGTTGAACCGCGGTGTTAAGAAATCTTGTTGAAATGAGGAAACTTTGTCACTTGTTTTGGCTTACTTCCCAAGCACAGATATCAAATTGGTATAGGTTTAGATCATTGTAAAAAATATTCCAACCAATCACGAAGCGAGAATTCTGGTAAAACAGGTTCATTATTTTCAATTTTTCAATAGTTCAACATCAAGAATCCATACTTTTCTTTACTTCGGTCAATTCTTAGAAGATTATCCGATCGATTGGTGTAAGAATATTGAAAATCGATCGGAAAACCGCTGAGCTATTAGCGCTCAAAACCTTTCATTTTTCGTGACGCTCGCCTTTTTCGTTTTTTGGAATGACACCCTATCTCAAAACTTGCCGTAAGACGTAGTCCTACGTCAAAAAATTCCTGCCTCCAAAACCCCCCACATGACAAATTTGGTTCTATTTGCTTGGATGCTTTTCGAGTTATGAGGAAATTTGTATTTAATTTGTATGGGAGCCCCCCCCCCCTTCCTGAAGCGGTGAGAGGTTTGAATTCACCATAGAAAAAATTCTTGTCTCCAAAAACACCCACATGCAAAATTTGGTTCCATTTGCTTGATTATTTCTCGAGTTATGAGGAAATTTGTATTTCATGTGTATGGAAGCCCGAGCAAGGATTGACAACAAAAGTATATCAAAATTATTACATATTCTGCTGTCGATATCAAATAGAAAACATGTTTTGTTACCAACTCAAAATGGCACTTATAATGTATCAGACTTTGCTATCATTTTGCTTTCATTTTTATTGAAAGGTGTTGGTAGATTCTATATATGATGTAAATAAACCTTCAATATTTAAATTAATCTATTCTCACTTAAATTTTTTTCTAGTAAAATGGTTGGTTCAAATTGTATGATGATAGCAAAATGATGATGATATGATAGTAAAATGATAACTAATTCTGCTTTCCTATTAATATTGTGTAACAGCAAAATTAGTATTCCGTTTGATATTTTTGATAGCAAAAGTAGTATTCAATTTAATTTCACGGCGTGGAATTTTTGCAATCAATTTTGATATTTTAACCGCTAAGTCGACCAAAATGAAATCACACCGAGTATTCAAAATCCGTTACATCAAGATATCAAATTTTGTTTTCAATTTGCTCTAAAACTCTGCTCGGGAGCCCCCCCACTTAAAAGGGAGAGGGGTCATTATTCCCCTCCTAAAGAGGGGAGGAGTCTCAATTCACCATAGAAAAAAAATTACCTGCAAAAACACCCACATGCAAAATTTGGTTCCGTTTGCTTGATTAGTTCTCGAGTTATAAGGAAATTTGTATTTCATTTGTATGGGAGCCCCCCTCCTAAAAAGGTAAGGGGTCTTAATTCATCATAGAAAAAATTAATGCCTCCAAAACACCCACATGTCAAATACGGTTCCAATTGATTAATTAATTTTCGAGTTATGAGGAAATTTGTATAGGGCCCCCCCCCCTCCTAAAGTGGGGAGGGGTCTCAATTCACCATAGAAAAAAATCTTGTCTCCAAAAACACTCACATGTAAAATTTTGTTCCATTTGCTTAATTCTCGAATTATGCAGAAATTTGTGTTTCAGTTGTATGGGAGCCCTCCCCTCTTAGTGGGGGGAGGGATCTCTAACCATCATAAGAACCTTCCCTGGCACCAAAAAACCCCTACATGCAAATTTTCACTCCGATCGGTTCAATAGTTTTCGATTCTAGACCATTTAGTCCTACGTCACCCTTTCGTACAACTCTTAGGGCTGTATACCTTGTAGTTTTTTATTTCATGGCATGTAATAAAAAATCGAAAATTACCCATGGTTTATGGGCTTACAATTAAAAGAATCGAAAATAAAAATATATTTGAAAATAAATGTGGCCTATGTAGAATTTTCAAATTATAAATCTTTTTTAGAATATTGACATAACCCTGAAAAGCTTTATCCGAGTTCTCTTTCATTAATACCTAATGCTCTACTTTTTTTTGTAAAATATTTTTTGAACTAAGATGGCAAGTAGGATTTAAAAATTACATAGCTAGGGTGAAATCTACTGTAGAACTTACACCCATGATTATTTTAAACCTCTGGTGCCCTGCACTACCTAGGTGTAAATCTCCATAAATCGCTGTTAATTCTAGATACCATGTAGGGCATGGGAGGGTATTTTCGGTCCATGGCCCATTAAGCGATTGCTTCTATTTTTTCGGGTTAGGCCTAGTTCTAGTGCAAGAACAGGATGTTTAAACGTTCTGTTAAATAAAAATGTAAATAAAAATAATGTAACTAATCTAATATTCTTGAGAAAATAGTGTAAACTTTAAAAGTTGTATGTCGGCAAAGCATTTTTATTAGCAAAAGAAAAAGAAAATAAGCTGAATAAAGAACAGGCCGAAAATACCCTCTCGTACCCTATTTCTTTCTGTTATGTTAACATATGAAGTAATTTGCGGTTTCGTCACCAACGAGAATGACATTTGCTGAGGATCGATTATGTAGGAGTGAGAGGGGAGCAAAGAGTGGAGGAGGAGATCCGGGAGTTTGGAATTTGATGTTGTTGATATTACTCCTACCGCAAACAGCCTCAGCGAGGGCCTCAGCTAATGTCAAAAAATCTTTATATGTGTGCGTGGTGGAATACTTCATACACTTATATTCGTATTTTAGTCTAATCTATCCAACTAAATACATAGTTTGATTTATTGTGTTAGTTTATTTAATAGGGTAGGAAGGGGCAAGATGCCCACCCGGGGCAAGATGACCACCCTTCCAAAAATCGTTATATACGCTATAAAGGTATATAATTAGTAACCGTACGCGTAAATAAACACTACATCTAACAATAATTCAAACAATTACAAAAATAAAATCATTGAACTCTTCGATAATATAAAACATAGATCGATGATTAAAAATACTGCATTTATTATAAGATTGCGCAGCCATAAAATAAGGTTTTGATCATAATTTCAAAAAAATTTCATCTAACGAAAGAGTTATCGTGGCATTGATTTTAGTAATAAATCGGATGTTGATATTGCCGCAATTATGCAGATAATATATTACCACAAATTGCTTTTAAAAAATACATCTACTTGCGGGGCAAAACGCGCACCGCTTTATAGACCAAGATTGCTACCCTGAATTGCATAACCATAACCTTAAATCAGCAACAGTCGCTGCATAAAATATTTGTAACGGAATAAACATGCATATTTACTTGTTTTCGATAAAAATACATTGTTTAACATATTTCTGTCCAATATTGACCACAGAGGAATACGTACATTCAATGATCAACTTTTTTATGGTTAACTAAACACTCCAAATTATTTAAATAATGTTTAAAATAGTTTATGACCAGCTTGAATCCATAATATTTATTATTTAGATTATACGTGAAATACAATGAAGATTTAATAGCTTTTGGAAAGGATGGTCATCTTGCCCCGCAAGGGTGGTCATCTTGCCCCGCAGGTTGGAAAAATTCCCAAAAATCGATGAATTTTTGCTCGTGAATATTTGATATGCGTTATAACTTTTAGCACCCAATATGCATACAGGTTATAGAAAATACCGTAAAAGATAACGTAGCGAGGGTTTTGAGCCCTTTGCTGTAGATTTCTTCGGATATATTGATAGTGAGCTTAAGGTGGTCATCTTGCCCCGTACTACCCTACGAAACTTCGAAATTTCATAAAAACTTAGAAAAAGATGAGTACCGGAGGATTAAAATTCTCGCAGCAAGAAACTCTTCGATAGTATCACATGAACATTTGATTACAAAAAAGGCTACATGAAATGAAACTAAGAGGAATTTTAAAGATCAAGTCGATTTACCGTGGGATCTATAGTCAAATTTGATTAGAAAACATTAAATTAACAAACAATTGACTCTGTTAATATACAGCAACGTTAAAGCATTGAAAAAAGCAACTTGCAATGTTCCTGCTATTGGTTCACCCAAAAATGCCGTAAAAAAATTAAATTACTCTTAAAGCACAAATGGGTAACATTATCAGTAATATAAAACACAATTCGTGAGCAATTGCGCAGTAATACAGTAGTATAGGATCGTTTGGGGTGATTTGGACACCTGGGGTAAAATGGACAGGTGCTTTATCTCGGAAACTAGCAGTTTCTCTGCATTCACACTATTCTCAACTTCTTTCTTATCTTCTTACACCATTATTAACGTAAAAAAATTGGGCTTAACTTTGACAGGTGTAGCAAAACGTAAATGTAAGCAACAAAACAACTGCCTAAAACGACACCAAATGTAATTTTGATGCTCTAGGTTTTAAGGTTTTTCCAGTGATTTAACAAACTTTTCAAATTATTGTGCAATGCAGTTCTGTTTGGCTACATAAGAGAAACTGTTTGATAGAAAATTATAGCTAGATTGTATAAAAATTAATCCAATTTTTTAAACTCATATTGTTGTATGCTGCGTGGGGTGAAAGGACAGTTGTTTTGGGGTGAAATTGTCCAGTTGATTTTAGACCATTTCTTCGGTCTCATTAATTCTAGATACCGTAAACGTACAAAAAAGATGTGCATATGATGTTAAAGCAAGAATCCACCGAAAAGATTTTGAGTATTTGAGAGTATTTGCAGTCCCGCCAATCGCCAAAGGGAGCATTCGCAACAAAAGTCAGGGATTTTAATAATCGGGCTTCGATGTGTTTGAGAACTAACTGAACGAAATATTTCTCTGGTCATTTTCCCTCATACTCAGATTCATATTGAAATTTGTGATTTTTGAGGCACTCGGGGCTAATCCCTGAATGTCTATGGTTGTGCAAAATGCAATGTCACATTCATTTTGTTATCGTAACTATTTTATCCTAATCGATATGTCGAACTGTCATTATATCTTCAGCTTTAGGTTTGACCACCCTCTATGAGCCACCAGGAACTAATGCAGGAGCACTTGCATGTGACAAATGTCGAATAAAACTTTAAATAAGATCTAGATTCTTCGAAGTAAGGTTTTGTTTACTTGCGAAAAAACTAAAGTGATATCTTATGAACTGGCTCTTCCACTCAGATAGACGGAATTGAGTTCGAAACACTATTACTAGCTAATATGTGTTCCTAGGTTATCTGCTATGAGCCTCAGTATGTTATTTCGTTAAAAACAACCGTTTTTTACACATTGTCCATTTCACCCCAGTGGGTGTCCATATCACCCCAAACAAAATTTTGATGCCAAAAAATCATTAATTTTATTTTAACCTATTTTAGCAAAACTAAGCTAGATACAATTGTTAAACTTCGCTGGTAAACAGAAAACAAGTAAATCTCAGTATACGATTCAACTTTTTTGAGTTTTGATGCATAGATTTCGGGATAATAGATGATTTGCTTAGGGTGTCCAAATTCCCCTAACGCAATGTAGATGAATATGTTGCTGTATCCATTCCTCACAAGACATCTTCTATACCTATAAAAAAGGATTTCTGACTGTCTGTCCCTATGTTCCTTTTAGAATCGAAAACTACTGAACCAATCGGCGCGAAAATTTGCGTGTAGGGGTTTGTGGGGCTACGGAAGATTCTCTCGATGGCAAAAGACCCCTCCCCCCACTAAGAAGGGGGGCTCCCATACAAATCTATGCCTATAAAAATGGATTTCTGTCTGCTTTATGTTCCTTATAAAATCGAAAACTGTTGAACCGATCGGAGTGAAAATTGGCATGTAGGGGTTTTTGGTGCCAGGAAAGGTTCTTATGATGGTTAGAGATCCCTCCTTCCACTAAGAGGGGGGGTTCCCATGAAAATCTATACCTATAAAAATGGATTTCTGTCTGTCTGCCCGAATGTTCCTTATAGAATCGAAAACTACTGAACCGATTGGCGTGAAAATTTGCATATAGGGGTTTTGGGGCCAGGGAAATTTCACAAATTTCTGCATAACTCGAGAATTAATCAAGCAAATGGAACAGAATTTTACGCGTGAGTCTTTTTGGAGACAAGAATTTTTTCTATGGTGAATTGCGACCCCTCCTCACTTTAGGAGAGGGGACTCCTATACAAATGAAATACAAATTTCCTCATAAATCGAAAACTAATTAATCAAATGGAACCATATTTGGCATGTGGGTGTTTTTGGAAGCATGAATTTTTTCTATGATGAATTGAGACCCCTTACCTTTTTAGGAGGGGGGCTCCCATACAAATGAAATACAAATTTCTGCATAAATCTTGAACTAATCAATGAGGAATACATATACGCGTTTCAGTTATATCTAGATAGAATTAACAAAAGGGCGAATGTCGCAAATGTAAACAAAACGAGTGAGTTATTTTTTGCTGGACCAGCATTGGAAAATCAACCCTCACTCGGTTTGTTTACGCTTGCGACATTCGCCCTTTTGTTAATTCTATCTTCATATAAGTAACTAGCTGTAAACCCCGCGCGTCGCCTCGCGCCTAATTGTGAGCAAATTGATGTACACTATGTAACGCTAACGCTATGTAACTCTATGAGGTGCAACTACGTTACTTTTGCTTGTCTTGAATGTAATCTGGTATGATTGGTTTGAGTCTTTGCTTAATGTGGGCGATTATTACCACGAAAATACATATCACGCCCCTCGTTTTGGCCACAGACATAAGCCTTTTATATATTTTTTTTTAATCATGGCTTGTATACGGTAGCTTTAAGGAGCCAACTTTTTTTATGTCTAGTTTTTATAACATATTCAACACTGCTTATATACTATGTTAGAGGGTACGATCGTTACACCCGATTTACTGGGGTTAGTATGGCTTAATTACTTATATTCCAAAGCTGGAGGACAAGGAGGGATAGGTTTCAAGGTTTCAAAGCTCGTTATTGTTTTCTACTATTAGCGATGGACAGGGTCCAGTAGATAAACGCTGTTCAGCGTTCCAGTTACTACGTTCGTGGGTGCGGGTCAGAATTAATGTGTCTTCATTGGGGTGGCATTGTTACGTGGAAATCGTTGGGGCGATTGGTCTGCAAATTATACAAAAGCGTATTAAATTCTTACGTCAATTTTCTTTAGAAAGTTATAAACCAGAGTCATGTACTGAAGATCCCTGCTCGCCAGAATGTCTCGCGCCGGCACGTTTGATTGTCTTCCTCGGGCCCGAAGGTAATCTGTTAGCTGGGACCCGACACCACAAAATTCGGTACACGACCATATAATGTGCTCGATGTCGTGATAACCATCGCCACAAACGCAGTGATTGCTTTCTGCAAGTCCTATTCGGTAGAGATGCGAGTTTAACGTATAGTGATTGGACATGAGCCTGGATATCAAACAAAGTCTCGACCCAAATCCAACCCCTTGAACCACGCCTTCGTCGATACCTTAGGAGTGATGGAATGTAGCCACCGTCCCAGTTCTCCTTTATTCCACGAGGATTGCCAGCTGATGAGAGCTCTCTGGCGCAAGACGCTAAAAAAATCATTATAAGCAATTGATCTATAATAAGTTTCGCCTTCGATTGCGCCCACCTTAGCTAATGAGTCAGCCTTTCATTGCGCGGAATGGAACAGTGAGAAGGGACCCACGCTAAGGTAACCTGGTATTTTTTCCCGGACAAAGCTTTTGTAAGCTCTCGTATTTTCCCCAAGAAATACGGTGAATGCTACGCAGGCTTCATTGAGCGGAGAGCCTCTATAGCACTTAGACTATCTGTTAAGATAAAGTAATGGTCTGTGGGCATTGTTTCGATAATCCCAAGAGCGTGGTGAATTGCGGCCAATTCTGCCACGTATACAGAAGCAGGAGCATCGTGTTTGAAAGAAGCTGTAATATTTTCATGGAAGACACCGAAGCCAGTGGACTCATGCTTAGATCCATCAGTAAAAAACATTTTATCAGAACTAACGTTTACGAACTTATTGTAGAAAATTTTAGGGATGTCAAGTGTACGAATTTGATCCGGGATACCAATTATATCTTCTTTCATGGTGATATCGAAGAATATAGCAGAATCAGAAATATCTTGCGATGCGACACAAAAGGAAGTGTATGAAGAAGGGCTGATATCTTGAGCCATGTAATCGAAATGTTGTTGTTGTTTGTTTATATTTGAGACCTTTTAACCATATATGGTCATTCAGGTCTGTAGGAAAATTTATATTGTAGTAACATGCTTTCATTAAATATGCGCTTGCAAGTTTGCTGCTTTCAAAAATTCAACCGTTTTCTTTAGAATGCTAATATCGTCACCCAGTATTCCTTGCAAGGATGTGCCTAGTTTACATCTTTGTCTTTCTGCGTCGTAAAGTCGGCAGTCGACAAGAATGTGTTCAACCGTTATTCTGGTGCCGCAGCTTGGGCACATCGCGGGGTCTTCTTTCTTCGCGAAGTGGCCATGTGTTAGTCTGGTGTGTCCGATTCTTAGCCTGGTAATCACTCGGTTAATGAATCTGTCGTTTGAGTAGGATGTTGTCCATTCGAAGGGTGTGTTTTTGATTCGCCTTAGTTTACTGGTGCTACTGGCCCATATATTGCACCAGGTGGTGATGATCTGGTCGTTTACTAGCCGTTTGAAGTCCTCAAAGGGTGTTTTAATGTCGATTGGGGTTTTCAGCGATGCTCCTTTTTTTGCTAGAGCGTCCGCCTTTTCGTTACCGTGGATATTTACATGTGCTGGTACCCAACAGAGAGCTGTGTTTCCTAGTTTTTCATGGAGTAATTTTCTGATGTTGATTATCCAGGGGTGGTTAGAGTTGTTATTTGCCACCGCCTCGAGAACGCTTCTGGAATCACTGAATATAACGTTCAGACCTATGGTGCATAGCTCTAAGGCTTTGATAATTGCAAAGGCTTCGGCGCTAAATATTGATAAGTGTGAGGGAAGACAGATGACGATATTTGCATCTTGAGAAAATATACCGCAGCCGACGCCATCAGATGTTTTTGATCCATCCGTGTATATATGATTATGATGTGGGTAGTCTGTGTTACGAAGTTCTCTGAACAGAGTTTGCTTTGCTTTCGGGGGAAGCTTTTCTGGAATTCCGGTGTTTATATGGAGTGCTTTTTCTTCCCAGGTTAGTGTGTCTGGGAGATTTTCGTTCTCGATGGCAATATGTGGTATGGCGAGTTCGTCCATCAGGCTCTTTGATTTGACTATAATATGCAGATCTGTGTTCAATATTCCTCTGGTGAGTTGTCTTGTAGCATAGTTTATGGTCTTTCTGGCTAATGTTAGGTCGAGAGGGGGAAGCCCGCTTTCTGAGAGGATGCTTTCTATGGGGCTAGAGTGAAATGCTCCCGTCGCGTATCGTATGCCTTGGTGGTATAAGGGATTTAGCTTATTAGCGTTTTTTCTATCTGCACAAGTTATGATGGGTGCTCCGTAGGTGAGTTTAGGTAAGATGACCATTTGCAGGATGTGAAGTAGCCATTTTCTGTCCGCTCCAAAGCTGGTTTTGCTGAGGCAGTTCATGATGCCTAGTCGCTTTTTGGTTTCATCCCGTGTAGTTTTTATATGATAGTTATAGTTGAATCTGCTGTCGATCCACACGCCGAGGAGCTTTTGTTTAGTGACGAGGGGGATGTTTTCTTGGTTTAGTACTGGGGGCTGTTGGTTATGGAGTTTTCGTCTTCTCCCTACATGCATGATGGCAGATTTTGGTGCAGAGATCTGGAAACCGGTTGCATCGCTCCATTTTTGAATGCAGTCTAAGATTTTTTGTATTTTGGAACGAGTCCATTTTGCTGCGATCGTGATGTCGTCTGCATACATTTTGATGAAGGTTCCTTTTGGTAAGAAGTTTTTAATGCTGTCAACTGCGAGTAAGAAGAAGGTGACTGCAAGGACTGATCCTTGAGGGACTCCGTTCTCCTGTGTTTTTATATCAGATAATTGGCCTTCGTATCGGACTCGGAAGTCTCTTCGTTCAAGGAAAAGACTGCAGAATTTAGCCATGTTCCCCGAAATTCCTTCCTTTGCCAGCTTCTGAAGAATTAATCTTCGCCAGGTTAGATCATAGGCTTTGGCTAGATCTAGGAAGATTATTTCAGCATGTTTTTTGTTATTAATAGCGTTTCTTCCAAAATTGTCAATTTCAGAGATGACGTCAGTTGTTTGGTGCCCCTTGCGAAAGCCGTATTGCGATTTGCCTAGAGATCCCTTTGCTTCTAGGTGGCTCATTAGGCGTTTGTTGACCATTCGTTCAAATAATTTGAGAACGCAGCTGGTGAGGCATATTGGTCTTAAGTTATTTGCTGTATTGGGACACTTTCCTGGCTTAGGTATTGGTATGAGTGTTGACATTCTCCATATTTCTGGAAAAGTTTCATTTTTCCATATTTCGTTATACGCTTCTAACAGTTTTTTCTTCGCGTAAAATGGTAGGTGTTTCAACATTGCGTTGTGAATATCATCGGGACCTGGTGCGGTTCCAGATAGTTTGTCTAACTGTTGAAGGAGTTCGTTCATGGAGTATGGTTTGCATAGATTTGAGTTCCGACTGCTTTTGAAGTGTATTGGCCGTCCCTCTTCTCTATTCTTTTTAGTCATAAATTTGGAGCTGTAGGCTTCATTAGAGGAAGTCTTTTGAAAATGTTCGGCTAGATGATTTGCTATATCGAGCGGTTTGGTGATAATTTTATTGTCCGACGCGATGGCCCATGTTCTTGGAGATGAGCTTGGCCCCTTTTTGGATATTGAGCGTATGCGGTTCCAGATCACTTTTGTTGATGTGTTTTCGTTTATTGAAGATGCGAAGTTTTCCCATGACTTTTGTTTTTCTTCTTTGATTATTTTTCTGCAGTTCCGTCTGGCTAGTGAGAATTCATCATGTATTAATTGGTAAAGGGGGTCGTCTGGGTTGGCTTTTTGCTTTTTCCGTAATGCTTTCTTTCTTTTCTTGATCGCAAGGGCCACTGTTTTGTTCCACCATGGGACGGCTTTAGAGTGTACTTTCGTTGAGGTTTTAGGTATTGACTGTATGGCCGCACATTTGATTGCATCTGTAATGTCTTCTATTGCGTAATTGTTGTTGGGAAGGATCAACCTTTCGATTTCTTCTTCGAACTTATTCCAATCCGCGTCGTCGATTTTCCACCTGGCATTTCGGTGGGTTATGATCTGCTGCTCGGAGCCTATTATTATTGGGAAGTGGTCACTGCCGTGTTGGTCGTTTGCTACCGCCCAATTGACTTTGCTTGCTATTTCTGCAGAGCATATAGTAAGGTCGATGCATGATGTAATATTTTTATTTCCGTGTATGCTTGCCGCGTGGATATATGTGGGGGTGCCATCATTTAGCAGTATAAGGTTTCTTTCGTTTATGATGGATTCGATTATTTTACCTCTTGCGTCTTCTTTGTTCGAGCCCCACCGATTATGGTGCGCGTTAAAGTCACCCGATAAGATAAACGGTTCTGGCAATGTATCTATAAGTTTGTCAATGACGTTTTTGTTGATGTTTTGATTTGGAGATAAATATATGCTGCATATAGTCATTTTTCGGGGTATATTTACTTCGACCGCTATCGTTTCTAGTGTTGAATTCACTTCAATTTTTTTAAATTTAATGCCGGTTTTAATGGCGATTGCCACGCCGCCTTGCCCTGATGGTCGGTTTTCGAAAAGAATTTCATATCCTTTGAGGTTTATGTTTCTTTGTTGGTTTGTTCTTGTCTCTTGCAATGTTATTATTTTTGGTTTATATTCGTCGATGAGTAGTTGTAGATCCTCATATTGACTTTTTAGTCCGTTGCAGTTCCATTGTATAATTTCAGACACTATGTGGTGTTGGCTCTTTGACTGTTCGGACGTACTATTCCGGATACTATTTTGATGACGATTTGCTGTTACGGTTTCCGCTCCCAGGGGATAAGTCATGTGACCCTTGTCCGTCCTGTCCGAGCATTTTCCTTCTCCGCTTTCTCTTTCCCACGGGGAACAGGCTATTACACCTTTGTGCGTCCCGCTGGTCGAGGGCCCAGAGAGCCGCAGCTTGTCCACCGATTCCGCTCTTCTTGTAACGTCCGGTACGGTGGGGCTGCGGCGCCCCTGTTGCCCCGTTCCAATATTTTCCTCCAGGGGATAGGCTGAAGTGCCCTTGTCCGTCCTGGTTTCTTTCCTGTCCTTCAGTGGGGAATAGGTCATTGAACCTTTATGCGTCCCGAGCCCGAGAGGTCGCGGCTTGTCCACCGATTCCGCTCTTCTTGTATCTTCCGGTACGGTGGGGCCGCGGCTCTCCCGGGCATTGCTGCATGCTTCAGTGTGCCACGAGCACGTTCCAGTAGGTGGTTTTTCAACTTCGTTTAGCGATGTTGGGAGCATTGTTGTCAGTGTAATTCCTTGTTCGTTTGTGCTACTACAGAACTGCTGGTCTTCTGCCGCATGCTGTGGGGGAGTACGGACCCACTGGATTTCATGCGGAGAATTCCTGGTGGGTAGTTCTTCGCTCTCCATTGCTCCTGCAGTGGTTATTAGCGTGGGTGTTTGTGTGAGTGATAACGCAACATTTTCGGGCTCACTTGTGTTGACACAGATCCGCTGTTCATTAGCCAGGGACTGTGCGGGAGTACTAGTCCGCCAGGTCTCACAAGACAGGTTCTGGGCGGAAGCTTCCTCGACCTCTTCCGTTCCTTTTACGGCGGTGGCTGTAGAGTTTACGGTTTGGTGGTGATCAGTCTCTGTGCATTCTGCTGCCAGGAGATGGTTTGTGGGACTCTTCTCCGTCATAGCTGGGCATACTTTTCCGCTGTTTTCTGCATTATGTTGCGTGTGGTAGTGGGCAGTCGTTTGTCGTGGGTTTGTCAATATGGTAGAGTATGTTTCTGCAGGCGTTTGGGAGGGGGTTGTGGGGGGTGTTTGGGCCTCTTGCGTGTTTTCTTGTTTATGGGATTTATTTGGTGGGAATGTTATATTGTATTGGGATTAGTTTCGGAGTTTGAGTAGCTTGGTTGGGATTTTGAGGCCATGGGAACTTGTGCTGCGTTAGTTGTCACTCTATGGTGATTTCATCTGCCATCAATAGGTCTTGGCTTTTTGGTTGCTCCCTAGAGTTTTGTTTCTTGATTTTGCTGTTGGGGTTTTCATGCTTATTATCGAATAACGGTCGTTTCGGGGTGCTTAGATCTGATGCGTTGAAGATGTTTGATGACGAACGAGGATCCATTGGACTGATTGCTCTGGGTCTAAGAAAATCTTCGTTACCAGCTTTAGTGCCTTGTGGTGTCCTTGGGGGGTTTGTTTGGAGCTGGGTGGGTGATGGGTAAAGCTTTCGTATCTTGTTTTTCAGGTATGTAACTTCTTGCTCCTTTTGCATGGCAAGTTTTTCCAAATTGTTCATACGTTCCACCATATCTTCCATTGTGCCGAATTTCTGTACCACAGTCATTCGGTTGTTAGCTGATAATTTTTGCTCCAGTGCTTGAATCCGTTGGTCCTTTTCTGCCATCTTCCTCGTGATTTCGTCCAATTTTTTCATCAACGCGTTTATCTGCTCGTCTTTCCCGGTGTTTGTTATGCCAGCGTATGAGCGAGTACTGTGGTTCGCCTCGTATATCCGTTTTGCGTTTGGATAGGTGACACCTTGGTCGATCCGAATGTGCTGTATCTCGTTCTCTTTTATGTAATGTGGGCAGGTTTTTTCCGAAATGGCATGGCTGCTTTCGTTACAGCGGCTACAGTGCTTTTCCTCAGAGCAATTTTGATCTATTGTAACGTCGTGTATCTGCGCATCGTCCACATACGGGTTTCTCCTTTTGGCAGCGTATACGAGTATGGCCAAATTCCCAGCATTTGTAACACTGCATGGGAGCGGGGTAGTACGGGCGTGTGCGAGCACGTATGAATCCGAATTCAACATATTCGGGTACTGTAGTACCGTTGAAGGATAGAATCATAGAAGCAGTATTTATTTTGGCTGCGCCTACTCGTCTTGTGATTTTCCGAATGTCAATCACCTTTTGATCCTTAAGATGGGTTTTCAGTTCCTCTTCGGGGATGTCTTTTACGTCCGAACATGAGACAATGCAGCGGACGGTGTTGAGGCGGGGGTGGGCTGTAACTTCTACATCTGTACCATCGCTAAGCTTCTTCAACATCAGCAGCTTTTTTATTTGCTCACCATTTCTCACTTTGAGGGAGTAATACAGCCCCCTGTTTTCAGGAAACGCTCCATCGATTTTTCCTCCTACACACATTTCTACTGACGATCGTATAACAAACGGATTCTTGAAGGTTTGCCCGTCTTTAGTTTGAAGTCGGAGAATGCTCAGTTCTCCATTGTTATCAGCACGGTCCATCCATTCCGGCAGCGTTCTTCTCCTCTCAGATCCATCTATTTTACCGATTGATCCTCCAGGGCCATTCCCTCTGGGGAAGGGGTCGGGGGTGGACATAGTGTCCAGTGGCCGGACGGCCAGGGAGGGATGGGGTGGGGGCTGACACGTATATTGGCTGGGAGGTAGTCGTCCCTTTAGAGCAGAAAAACGGTGCTAGCTGCTACCTGGTTCCTAAGTATTACACGGCCAGTATTATTTTCTCTCTAGCTTACCTTGGACTCGTCGTCCCGATAGAAAACACTTTGCACGACTGATTAGCGCTGGGTTGAAATTGCTTCGGATTGGCACTGTGTAAAGCGCGATTAGAGTAGTTTTACACTCTGAAGAGCTTTATAGCACACTTAGCTTGAGGTGTATTCTTTCTATCACTTTTCACCTAATTTTTAATAACTTCTCACTGCTGGTCCGGAGCAAGCTACAATTGCACCACGTGTTATTTTCGCAATTTTCTTCCGTGATTTTGCACTAGTGTCACTTTAACCGGCAGTACGAAGCCACCAAACTTCGTGCTACCTTTTGCTCCACCCACTAATATCCAAAAATCACTCGGAGCCGCCGCGGTAAACCGGTTAGAGGTGATCGAAAGCCGGCACTTTTTCGGGTCTTTGCAGACGGTCAATACGAGAACAAAGGCAATAAGATGATACTCGATATGCGATACGATTGTTTGCGGAACCTATAGAAAAGTAGACCGCACTCAACGAGTGTTCTATTCGAACTGTGTGTAATCGAAATATAAAGTCATGAATCTACTTTGAAATTGAAGTTCGACAAGCCTCTCGAAATTACAAATCACTAATGGGTTCATAACCTCACATGAGAATGAGCTCACCCCCGAATGAGCAGATGGTAGGACAGTTCTCAAAAACGGTGTTTCAACGGAAGAACACCAGCCAGCACCTCTAGACTCATCGTATGTGTCGATGGCATGCATCCTAAGGCAATCCGCAAACAACAATACTGTATTCTCTCTAGCTTAATCATGTGCGTGGTCGCGGCGGAGCGGAAACAGAAACAACCGTATTCGAGAACCGACAGTATCGTTGTTTGGTATAGCCTTATAAGATCTCCTGGATGGGCGCCCCACCAGGTTCCGGTTATTGTACGGAGAAAATTGATCCTCTGTTGGCATTTTTGTTTCAGATACCTAATATGGCATGCCCAAGTGCATTTAGAATCGAACCAGACCCCGAGATATTTAGTGACTAGAACCTGCGAGATCGTTCTACCCATTAGCAGAAGCTGCAGTTGTATTGGATCATGCTTCCGAGAGAAAACGACCAGCTCAGTTTTCTCCGGAGAGAAATCGATACCAAGCCTAAGAGCCCAGCTGGACAAATTGTCCAAAGTATCTTGCAGAGGACTTTGCAGATCATCGATTCTGTTTCCCGTTACGGATACAACGCTATCGTCAGTAAGTTGCTTTAGCGTGCATGGGTTAGCAAGACATTCATCGATGTCATTGACGTAGAAGTTATATAACAGAGGACTTAAACAAGAGCCCTGGGGAGGCCCATGTAGCTAATTCTTGAAGTTGTCAGACCGTCATGTGTAAAAAGCATGCGTTTTTCTGATAACAAATTGAGCAGAAAATTATTCAAATTCGGTGAAAGTCCTCGTGAATGAAGCTTCTCGGTTAGGACTTCTACAGAAACGGAATCAAAAGCTCCTTTAATATCCAAGAATACGGACGCCATTTCCTCTTAACGAGCAAAAGCGAGTTGTATTTCTGCAGAAAGCAACGCTAAGCAATCGTTCGTTCCTTTACCTTTGCGAAAGCCAAATTGAGTATTTGAAAGTAAGCCGTTCGTTTCGACCCATTTGTCTAAACGAAATAAGATCATTTTCTCCATCAATTTCCGGATGCAGAAGAGCATTGCAATCGGCCTATACGAATTGTGGTCGGAGGCTGGTTTTCCTGGTTTCCGAATAGCAATAACTTTCACCTGTCTCCAGTGCGGAACGATAATTAGCTCGAGAAACCTATTGAACAGGTTCAATAGACGCCTTTTGACAGAGTCAGGTAGATTTTTCAGCAAGTTGAATTTAATTCTGTCTAACCCTGGAGCATTATTGCTGCACGAAAGGAGAGCAATTGAAAATTCTGATATTGAAAACGGCGGTTCGTTTGTAATCGACGGGGACGCATCGCGAAAAGATCTCTGTGACGGTACAGAGTCCGGACAGACTTTCTTGGCAAAATCGAGAATCCATCGATTCGAATATTCCGCGCTTTCATTTGTAACGTTACGATTCCGCATGCGTCTAACAGTTTGCCAAAGAGTACTCATCGCTGTTTCTCTAGATAATCCGTTCACGAACCGTCGCCAATAACCGCGTTTTTTTGCTTTCATCAAACTTTTCATTTGCCTCTCAAGTACTTCGTACTTCCTAAGCAATTCTATCGAACCATGTTTTCGAAAGTCCTTATACGCCGTAGACTTTTTCGCGTACAGGTCAGAGCACTCTTTGTCCCACCAGTTAGTGGGAGGTCGTCGATTAATTCTTGTACCCGGTATCGGTTTTGTCTGTGCTTGAGTCGCGGCGTCGAGGATCAAGCTAGTGATAAACGTATACTCTTCCTCCGGAGGAAGTACTTCATAAGACTCTACAGCTTCGGATATTGTAGATGCGTAACTCTTCCAATCAATATTTCGCGTGATGTCATATGCGACATTGATAGGATTCGAGGAGGCTGAACCATTAGCAATTGAGATAACGATTGGCACTGGCAATCTAACGCTAGTGACGTCGAGCAGAGGGACAAATCGAGCACGCTTTCACGGGCTGGAGGATTAGGTATTCGTGTCGCTTCCCCGGTATTGTTGTTGCAGTTGAAAACTGTAATAATCGACGTGCGACATTCGGTTTTATTCTTGTTCTGCGTGTCGCAACTACGTCGCACGTGGTGCGCTGTGTACGCACATTGATGCTCTACACAGCGCACCACCTGCGACGTAGTTGCGACACACAGAACAAGAATAAAACCGCATGTCGCATGTCGATTATTACGGTTTTCAACTGCAACAACAATAATTAAAAGTGTCATATCAAATTCGTCAATCAGACTACAAATTAAAGAAGAACGGTAATCGTCATATAGCGACCCCCATTGTGTGCAGTGAGAATTAAAATCTCCTAAAATCAGAAATGGTGCTGGGAGCAACTCTGCTATATCATAAAGTTGCCTCTGTTCGAACCGTATTGCCGGAGGAATACAAATCGACGCTATGGAGATGTTTTTACCATTTACGATAGCTTGAATGGCGACAGCTTCTATGTTTGGGAAGGAGAGGAGGTCGATTCGGAAGAAGGAATAGCACTTTTTGATCCCTAAAAGTACTCCCTCGCCATGTGATCCTCGATCCCGACGAATTATATTAAAATCTTGAAAATAGAGCTCGTTATCTGAAGTGAGAAATGTTTCGCAAACCGCAAACGCGTCACAATTATATATGTTAATTGCTTAAAAAGATCAGACTTGGGGATGATACTTCTGCAGTTCCATTGTAACACCATTATTGAATCCCCATTTTTTCTCGATGTATTAGCCATCGAAGGATATGATAGCAGCAAGAAGGGGCCATTGTGTTGCTAGTTGTTGCAAAAACGTTTTTACTGTAAGGAGAAAAGTAAGCAGAAGACTTTTAAGAGGATCCGAGATATTGAAAGTTATTAGTATGCAGTCCATGATATCCGAGAATTTCAAGAATCCTGCGTTATTCTCTAGCCGAGAATGAGATGCACTTGCGGTTCTTGGTGCTCTAGGAAGCGGTGGGTGTTGCCGCGAAGGATCTGATTCGATCGGACACTTTTCGGAATGCACTGATCACTAAACTACTTCCTTTAGTTAACTGAATACACTTTATTCTGGATAGCGAAAGCGAGTGTATTTATCCCGACGGTATGAACTGAACTAAATGGTACATCTATGTACTACATTCGGCTGGCCGGCGAGACCGAAATGATAGAGATCAAAGAGAAATTCTACACAGCTGATAGTGATCGGTACTGATAAAGGACAGAACGAATCAAGCGTGAGATAAAAAGGGACCTACTTATCAGCGATCGTGTGGATCGTGTTGGGGATGTTCAAGTAATTTAGTGCCTATCTATTACTCTCGCAAACATGCCGGGCGCCTTGAAATCTCTCAGATTTCAATCTAAAACTACTGTCTTACTCTAACTGATTAGTAAACAAATTTTCTTATATACTAGTGCACTATTTTGAATTTTTGCTTTGTATATACCGATCGCCTGGTTGATCGACTACATACTGCATACTGATCAGCCGGTGGCTTTATTGTTCTGTTACAGCTGGTTCTGCTCGGTGCGATCATCTGCCACTGTGAACGATTGTGATTCTATTCGTTGTAAACATTAGACTGCGACTGCTGCTGATCTGTGGTGACGATGCATTCGACTGCAGGAAAAATGCATTCGTCGGTCATGGTTGATGTTGTTTCTGATAGATTGCTACGTTGTAGAACGGCGACGACCTTCCGTCGTCGGTCTGCTGTTTCGACATTCGTTGACCGGGACTGGAACATACTGCTGCTTCGACTTCCGACTGCTTCGGGGTTCGATGTTGCGCGCTGGCTGGATTGCTTTATGATCGACTGATGGATTGGTTGGACTGACGGGGATAGTTACGACAGGTTGCGGTTGCGACCTGATCCTCTGCTGAATCCAGTCCCCGATGGTGGTACGATGATGCTCTGAATCAAATGGGAGGGTGCTTTTTAAACTGAATTTGTGAACAAAAAAAGGTCTTGCCTGGAACGGAGGCCTTGTGGCCTCCGCTGACGCCCTACTGGCGCCCGATGATGGCTCCTTCCGCGGTGGAAGTGCTTTACTGACGAAACGTTGATGATTCGTGGATATCTGTCGACGACTGCGATGATTTCATATGGACGACTACTGCGATGAGACCGTTGAAACGGAATGGCCATTTCCGTCGACGATTATAGCGTAGTGTCCGGGAGATGGAATAGCGCTCTTCAACCTCCGGAATTGAATCGACCGATTGTACCTCAAAAATCATCAAACGTGGAACAGAATTTAGCTTGTGAATTGTGAATTACAACCCTTTTGGCTGCATTAGCGACTAGCACCGACAACTGAACAGGCTGATTTACTCAGCGTAACTGCAACATGCATCATGCAATTATTCCACCACCGAAACAAAACAGGTTACCCTCAGAATTTTGGGGAAAAGGGAGTGGCCGAATAGCGACCTCAGTTGCTTGATTCAATCGAAGCAAGATAACGATACGACTGCGAATAAAATATTCCATTAACTTTTTGAAATATAAAACAATACATAACTTACTGAGGTGTGGAGGCCCTCCGGCCCCCACCGGTGGAGGAGACACTGTCTCCCCTTGGTCGAATTAGAAGTTGTCGGAGATGGGTAGTACACAGATTTTACTGATTGCTCGTCTGTAGCTGCCATCTTTGGTTCGCACGGTCACTACACGTACGTTGCCGTCACTTCCAGGGTGAATATCAGTAATACGACCCAGGAGCCACTTGAGTGGCGGAAGATTTTCCTCTTTCAGAAGCACCATCGTTCCAATCTTAACATTATCCCGCTTCCTGGTCCACTTGGTTCGGTTGTGCAGATCGGAGAGGTATTGTGTCGACCACTTTTTCCACATTAACTGTACATCCTTCTGCATTCTTTGCCATGCTGATAATCTGTTTTCTGGCACGTCGTGAAGATCGGGCTCCGGAATTGCGACGAGAGGACGCTGTGCTACAAAATGCCCTGGTGTCAGCGCCTCAAAGTCGTCCGAATCATTACTGAGCGGTGTCAGTGGACGCGAATTTAGGATTGCTTCGATTTGCGCCACAATTGTATGAAATTCGTCGTAAACAAGACTGCGTAAGCCGATGGTCCTCTTGAGGAGTGTCTTGAAGGACTTCACCGCGCTTTTCCACAGACCCCCGAAGTTCGGCGAGCGTGCGGGTATGAAACAAAAGTCAATCTTGTCATCTGCTGCTTGCTTGATGACGCTGTTCTGGAAGTTCTGGTTGTGGAACAATCTGAGCATATCGTTGAGTTGCCGCTTCGCTCCAACGAAGTTTTTAGCGTTGTCACACATGATGATACTGGGTTTGCCGTGACGAGAAGTGAAGCGTGTAAGAGAATCAAGAAACGCACGGGTGGTGATGTCAGCTGCTAGATCTATGTAGACTGCTTTCGTGACCAGACAAACGTAGATAGTGACGAAGCATTTCACTGGACGGAATTGACGCTGTGGATACGTGACCTGGAACGGCCCGCAATAATCGATTCCAACACGTTGGAATGGTATACACTTTGTGACCCTTTCCGAGGGAAGATCAGCCATTAACTGTTCTTGGATCTTCGGCCTTGCACGGAAACAGCGTACGCAGTCGTGGATTACCTTTCTAGCTAGGGTGTGAACGCTGGTAGGCCAATACTTTTCTCGAACGGATGAGATTAGGACCTGCTGGCCTGCGTGAAACAGCTTGTGATGATACTCGGTGACTACGAGCTTCGTGATACGGTGACGATGATCGAAAATGTAAGGATGCTTTCGACTGGACGATATGGTTGCGTTTTGTAGCCGGCCGCCAACGCAGAGTATTCCATCTACAAGTTGAGGATTCAGAGATGCTATTCTGGACGACTCTCGAACCTGACGACCGTTGGTGAGGTCAATGTATTCTTGGAAGGATTCTTTCTGTGCCATTCTCACCAATACGCGGAGTGCATCGTCGAACTCCTTAACAGTTATAGGTCCAACCTTCCGCACGCTATTGTTTGTTGGTTGGGAATTGAAGCCAAAACGAAGAGCGGCTGCTGTCGCCTTAACTAACGCAGAGAATGATGAGAACAGGTAGAAAATATACCACGGTTCGGTGCCTTGAGCTACCGCAGCAACGACACCTTTCTCCTCTAGGGTAGACGGATCAAATTCTTCGGAATTTTGCTGAGATTGTGGCCAATGATCTTCGTCCAGCGATAACCAGTTGGATCCGTACCACCAAACGGACTGATACTGCAGCTGTGCTGGAGACATCCCTCTTGAAATAATATCGGCAGGGTTTTCAACGCCTGCAACGTGATTCCAAGTCCCTTCCTTCGTGATGTGCTGTATTTCGGAGACTCAGTTTGCGACGAACTCCTTCCATCTGGACGGCGGTGATGCTAGCCAGCACTTAACAATCATCGAATCCGTCCAGAAATATGCCTGTGCATTAATATTAGTGCTACTCACAACTACTACTTCTCGTACAGGTGAGCAAGCAGCAGTGCTGATAATTCCAGTCGTGGGATTGTCTGCCGCTTTTTCTTCTTCGGAGCGACCCGAGATTTTGCAGTGAACAACTGAACTGATACGGTTCCATCGACTAAAACAATTCGGAGATAGATACAGGCCCCATAGGCCTTCTCGGATGCGTCGCAAAATCCGTGGATCTGCTGAGACTGGGTCGTTGTGCTGAACCCGATCCACCGTGGTATCGATAATCCATCGAGACCTCTCATGTTTCTTCTGTATTCCTGCCACTGCTCTTGAAATTCGCTGCTGACGTGGGTCGTCCGCGTTACACTCCAGCTTCCAGAGTTCTTGAATGTAAATTTTTGCCTGCACGACCACAGGTCCGACAAGGCCCAACGGATCAAATAACCGGGAGACGTCTGAAACGACAGTACGTTTTGTAATACCCGCTGTCTCGTTCCACTTTGGAGTGCTAAATTTGAAACGATCGGTATATGGCTCCCAAGCCAAACCGAGCGTCTTAACTGTAGATTTGGACGAATCGAGCTCTAGAACGGAGCGTTCGTCTCGAAGAGCTTCAAGAACAGATAGTATCTCCTCGCAGTTCGAGTTCCATTTTCTTAACGACATTCCAGCTGACTCCATTAAGCTAATCATCTCTGCTACAAACCGCTTGCATTTCTCGACATCGTCGACACCTGATAGCATGTCGTCGACATAAAAGTCATTTTTCAATACTTTCGCGCCTTCTGGATGAGTTTTGGCTCCTTCTTCTGCTAATTTCTGCAAGCATCTTGTGGCAAGGTACGGCGCAGCAGCGGTTCCGTACGTAACGGTGCATAACTCGTACGCGCGAATGGGTTGATCCTCAGAATCCCTCCATACGATCCTCTGCAATCGCTGGTCTGCAGGCTGCATGCGTATCATACGATACATTTTGGCGATGTCAGCGACAATCGCGTAACGATGGAGACGAAATCGAAGTATGATGTTGAGCAAATCGTCTTGGACGACTGGTCCGACTAAAAGCGCATCGTTCAATGAAACTCCTGTGGATGTGCGACAAGAGGCGTCGAAGACCACCCTAAGCTTCGTCGTAGTGCTTTCGGGTTTCAGCACGGCGTGATGAGGCAGGTAATAGTTCACTTGATTACTAGGTTCTTCATCCACGACTTCACGCATGTGACCGAGATCTTCATACTCGTGAATGAATGCGGAATACTGCTTCCTTAACTCAGAATTTGCTGCAAGCCGCCTTTCCATTCCGCTGAACCGTTTCAGTGCTGTGGTTTTGGAATAACCCAATCTGGCAATCAGATGGTCCTTTTTTGGTAGTGTGACGACGAATCTTCCCATTTCGTCTCGTACTGTTGTTTTCTCGAACATCTCGCAGGCTGACTCTTCGACGGAATTCGTGGTAGCTGAGTGGCAGGTTTCGAGCTCCCAGAACTTGGTGAGCTGCTCTTGAATATCTGCTGTAGAGCACACGTTGACGATGGACCGGGGAATGCTTGTAGAGCCGCTTGCAGCACGCCCGGAAACGACCCAACCGAACACAGTTTTTTGTATAGTGGGTCCAGTTTCTGTTGCCTGCATTTTTCCTTCCGTAAGTAGATCCAGATAGTACTCTGCCCCTATGATAATGTCTATCGGCCCGGATGCGTTGAATCCTGGGTCCGCCAAAAACGTTGAATCGGGCAGGTTCCATTCCGAAACATTGAAACTCGAGGTAGGCAGCGATACCGTAAGCTTCGGAAGGACGAAAAACTGCATGTGTTCTTCGAAAGAAGAGAATTTGCGAGACCTCGGAGCTACTGCTGCGGCCACAAGCTTTGTGGACTCACACTGGGAGGATCCGATTCCCTGAACGGAGAGGTACGTAGGAGTAACTCGGAACTTAAGTTTTCTCGAGAACTCCTTAGTCATAAGGCAGTGCTGAGAGCAGGAATCCAGCAATGCTCTTACCAGTAAAGTGTTTCCGAAGCGGTCTTTGACCTTAACGATGGCCGTCGATAACAGAATTTGATGTGGTCTAGACGTTTCAGGAAGTGCAACATAAGTCTGACTGGTACGACTATTGGTAGCATGACTATAACTGGTACTGGCTTGTGAATCTGTATTGTGTGAGTTGGTTGTGTTTGCAAGTGCAGTGTCTGAATGAGTGTGTGCTTGTTGGTTTGAGTGCTGCGGCTTGGGCTGTGCTTGTCGTGTTGTTGGGTTTGCAGTAGGAGGTTTCGTTTGCGAGGGTGGGACGGAGGATCTTACCGGCGCAGCATGCAGCATCGAATAGTGTTTTTGCCGGCAGTGGTGACAGACTCCTTTCTCGCAAGACCCAGCGTAATGACCAGGATAGAGGCAGTTTCTGCACAGCCTCGCTTTCATCACAGCCTCGTTTCGCTCCGATACTTTCATCCTTTGAAATTTCGTACACTGAAACGGTGAATGCCGCGGTTCTCCACAGAACAGGCATTTGTTAGCAACCTTGACAACGGAGTGGCAAACTGATGATTTAAACTGTCGGGTTTCAGCAGCGGACGTTTTCTGCGGAATCACGGACTGGAGAACTGAACACTGATTCCGAAGAAAGATGATCAAATCCTGGTACATTGGAACTTCTTTGCTGTTGTGTTTAACTTCCCAATGGCGTTGTGTGGTTGCATCCAGCTTAGAGCACATCATATAAGCTAGAAGAGTACTCCAGTTGGCAGTCTTTTCTCCCAGCTTGTCCAACATTTGCAAGTTTTTCTCGAACTCACTCACTAAATGATGTAATCCGTCGCATGTCTCCTTCCTGAGTGGTTCTAGCGAGAAGAGTGCGTCTAAGTGTGACTTCACGATGTGTTTTTTATTTTCGTACCGTCCCTGAAGACCCTTCCAGGCTACTTCGTAATTAGCAGCTGAGAGTTCGATAGAATTTATTTCCTGAAGTGCCTCTCCTGTAAGCGACGACTTGAGATAAGTGAACTTGTCCATCGAGTTTAAGTTCGGATTTTGTTGAATCAAGCTCAGAAAGGTATCACGGAAAACTATCCACTCGCGAGTTTTTCCGCTGAACGAAGGTAAACGGATTTCGGGGAGCTTGATCTTGGTGAACGATGCCGTTTGTTCAGCTTGGACATGATTCGTACATGTGGCTTGATGGGGTTCAGGTATAGGACGTAACTTCAAAAGCTGGGATTTCACAGCACAGTATTTATTTTCAAATTCGGCAAGCTGCTGTGTGCTCAGCTCTATCGATTCACGAAGTGGGAAAAAGTCCTTATAAGCATCCTCGAGCACCTGCAATCGCACTTCAATTTCGCACTGATTACTCTCATGGTCATTTTTAATGAAAGCTTCCACCACAGCTAACCTTTTATAAATCGTACGCTCACGCTTCAGCAGTGTTCGTAAATCGTCATTCAAACTCATTTTAATCACTGATAACGTCACTGAAAACCGACTTCAATAATGAACCACTAATTACTTTCACTGCAGCAAGAGATAACCACTTAATTTGCAGATCGACTCTACGTTCCACCTGCGCGGCCTCGCGGTACAGAAATTGGACTATGCAACCCAATTGACAGCAGCAGGGGAATCGACCAACAGAACAGTCGACAGCAGCGGAACCCAGCAAATTACCAGACTAATCAAAGCGGACACATCTCATGCAACTTGCCAAAGAAAGACTCACATGCAATTTATAAATTTTATTGACCAGTTTTCGAATAATCCGGTTGGCTACATGCAACAAGCCACCGGTAACATGCATAAACTTCCCTGGAATCCGAAATGTAGACTGAACAATAGCTCCTACGAATGGAGGCGATGATCTTCCACGATGGCGCGGAATTGCGGTTCGCAATGCGCTGAATTCCTGTTCACAATAGCGCTTTGTACTTCTGCAGGATGGCATCCCAACGCGCACCGCGATGGCGTCGCAATATGCACTACGTTGACACTGATCTATTGTTCCGTTTAAACCACTCTGTTCATGCACTTTTTCAGTAGTTATTTGGTACAATTTCTGATTGAACTACACTTTTTCTGTTCATGCACTGCACATTTCACTTGTCCGCAGTCTCGAGCTTCGTCCGTGTCCGAATGTTCAATGACTCGCAATTAAGGCGAGTAGTTGAATCACCACGCAAAAGTCTTCTTCGAACAAGTGTCCGCGAATCGATCCTGTCTGGTACCGGATATCCGGTTCGAAGGACCAGAAAATGTTGCCGCGAAGGATCTGATTCGATCGGACACTTTTCGGAATGCACTGATCACTAAACCACTTCCTTTAGTTAACTGAATACACTTTATTCTGGATAGCGAAAGCGAGTGTATTTATCCCGACGGTATGAACTGAACTAACTGGTATATCTATGTACTACATTCGGCTGGCCGGCGAGACCGAAATGATAGAGATCAAAGAGAAACTCTACACAGCTGATAGTGATCGGTACTGATAAAGAACAGAACGAATCAAGCGTGAGATAAAAAGGGACCTACTTATCAGCGATCGTGTGGATCGTGTTAGGGGTGTTCAAGTAATTTAGTGCCTATCTAATACTCTCGCAAACAGTGGGTAATCCTGATTTGATTTAAAATTTTGCAAACCAGGAGGTACCTGCTTCGGATTTTGTAAACCGCTTCCTTTTTGTGGTTTTGTGCTATATGTTGTCCCGTCAGGAGGTATCTTGCGTCCCTTGCGAGAAGGACTAGGTGAGTTGCTCTTTCTTCTCTTTCTAGATCTATCTTGCAAGGTACAAGAGGGTCCTGCCACGGGATCATCAGATGTACCCTCATCAGATGGCAAAAGGTTAAAGATATTTCCTGGCATAGGTGGCGTAGCTCTCTATAGCATCTCTGCAAAAGATCGCTTTGAGCGTTCTTTAAGAGAGCGCTTTAATTTTTTCCCCGTTGCTTGTACGTGGGACATGCCAGAAGATCATGAAGAAATTCCCCACAGTAAAGACACTTTACGGTCTCTTCACTGCAGGTGCTCTCCCCATGATTTCCGCCGCATTTGATGCAGCGTGCCTTGTTGCAACAGAAGGCGGCTGTATGACCCAACTGCTTGCAATTCTGGCAGTTCATGACCCGAGGTACATACAAGCGTACAGGTAGACGAACCCTATCCAAGAGAATGTAGTTCAGTAGAGCAGATCCTGCGAAAGTCACACGAAAGGATTCCGATGGAAAGAATTTCTTCTTCCCTTCTTCGATTGATACTGACTGCAATTGCTTGCAGTCAATCAGCAGTGCTAAAAAAAAAATCATAAAAAATAATAATAAAAGTAAAAAAGAACTAAATTAAAAAAAAAAGAAATGTGTATAATAATTGAATACTTCACAAATATTTAGTTTCCAGGCTGCCGCGGCGCCTCATCAAACTTTGGTGTCCAGGGTGGCGCGATCCTCGCTGTGTGTCTCGCACGACCTTTGTTACTGCTTCGTTCGGTTTCTATGCAGACAATAGGTGCTTACTTGAGTACGCCGCTACTGAGGAAGCCACTGGTGGCTTCCTTCTTCTTCTGGTTCCTTCTTCTGGTTATTGAAAGCCAGATGAAAATGTTTCGTAATTCTCACTATCTGACGAAGTGGAGATAGCTAACTTTCACGAATAAAATTAGCCGGTATGAACGGGTAAACGTTGCCGTATAATATTCGCCACTACGAACGCGCAGATATACGTCTCGTGCTGTTCGCAGCTGAAGAGCGACTGCTTTTATATTTATGATGATTATATAAGATAATATCCGATTAAACCCGACTCGCTCCGTGCTGCTGTACGATTTTGTGCTGAATAACGTATGTGTGTCAGTTACTGTCATTATATACGACAGAAAATCAACTTGGGCGCACTTTATTAACCTTTACGTCCCCAACATCAAAAATGAAGGTACTTTCAGTTACACTTTTGGCTCTATCTCATCTGATTTTCAATCGATTTTTATGCAACTAGTCTTAAAAAAACCACATTAGATTGGCCTTTAATGAAAAAATATGCTGTTAAATTCTGGTTTCATTTTCCCGGAGATATTCCAGATCGCGGTGGGATTTTTTTTGACGTCATAAGTAGCAGATGAAATAAAACTAGAAATCTACTTAATTGACTGCGCAAAAGTTATCCATTTTATTTGTAGTCACTAATAATGACTTTTACACTACCCTGTAGAGCGCTGACTTATGCCCCACACTTCAGAACATCCGTTGTCGGTTCTACCGGAACTCAAAAGTGGCCATTTGGAATTCTCTTTGGAAATATGGCAAATGGGGTATCAAATGACATGATTTTTCAACACGAGCTCTTTAGGGGACATTTGGTTGTATTTTGAGCCAATCTGAGTATTCCGGAACATCCGGCATCGGTTCTACCGGAACGCAAAAATAGTCATTTGGAATTCTCTTTGAAAATATGGCAAATGGGGTGCCAAATGACAGGATTTTTCAACACGAGCTCTTTAGAGGACATTTGGATGTATTTTGAGCCGATCTGGACATTCCGGTACATCCCGTATCGGTTCTGCCGGAACTCAAAAGTGGCCATTTAGAATTCTCTCCGGAAATATGGCAAATGGGGTATCAAATGACAGGGTTTTTCAAGACGAGATCTTTATTGGACATTTGGATGTATTTTGAGCCGATCTGGACATTCCGGTACATCCGGCATCGGTTCTGCCAGAAATCAAAAGTGGCCATTTGGTATTCTCTTCGAAAACATGGCAAATGGGGTGTCAATAGACAGAATTTTTCTACGCGAGCTCTTTAGTGGACATTTGGATGTATTTCGAGCCGATCTGGGCATTCCGGAACATCCCGTGTCGGTTCTACCGGAACATTTGGAGTTCTCTTTGAAAATATGGTCATTTGGAGTTCTCTTTGAAAATATGGCAAATGGGGTATCAAATGACAGGATTTTTCAAGGAGAGCTCTTTAGTGGACATTTGGCTGTATTTTGAGCCGAACTTGGCATTCCGAAACTTCCGAAATTGGTTCTACCGGAAGTCAAAAGTGGTCATTTGGAATTCTCTTCGGAAATATGGCAAATGGGGTATCAAATGACAGGATTTTTCAACACGAGCTCTTTAGAGGACATTTGGATGTATTTTGAGCCGATCTGGGTATTACGAAACATCCGGCATCGGTTCTACCGGAACTCAAAAGTGGTCATTTGGAATTCTCTCCGGAAATATGGCAAATGGGGTATCAAATGACAGGATTTTTCAACACGAGCTCTTTAGTGAACATTTGGATGTATTCTGAACCGGTCTAGGTCATTTTCACATTGACTGAAGTTTTTGGAGCGTCTTAGTAGAATACGAAACCTAAAAATAAAAAATAAGAAAACTTATCCAATTTAATTCTATGTGTATTTTATTCACGACAGATACGTATTTCGCCTACGACTTGCAGGCTTCCTCAGTTCGAAAACAGACACTGAGGAAGCCTGCAAGTCGTAGGCGAAATACGTATCTGTCGTGAATAAAATACACATAGTAGAATTAAATTGGATAAGTTTTCTTATTTTTTATTTTTAGATTTTCACATTACAAAATTGTTTGGTTTGAAAGAGAAAGGGTTTCAAACGTTTGTTTCTACGGCATTACGCGAATTTCCGGACCGGTAGCAGATGTAAAACTGGCAGGGATGACAATAGGGAAAAGTTTGGGGGCGGCCATTGGCAAGGAGGTTCAAAAAAGACTTAGTTTTCCTTTTCAGTGATTTGATACTCTATTTGCCATATTTTCGAAGAGAATTCCAAATGACCACTTTTGTCTTCCGGTAGAACCAATTCCGGATGTTTCGGAATGCCAAGTTCGGCTCAAAATACAGCCAAATGTCCACTAAAGAGCTCTCCTTGAAAAATCCTGTCATTTGATACCCATTTGCCATATTTTCAAAGAGAACTCCAAATGACCATTTTTGAGTTCCGGTAGAACCGACGCGGGATGTTCCGGAATGCCCAGATCGGCTCGAAATACATCCAAATGTCCACTAAAGAGCTCGCGTAAAAAAATTCTGTCTATTGACACCCCATTTGCCATATTTTCGAAGAGAATTCCAAATGACCACTTTTGGTTTCTGGCAGAGCCGATGCCGGATGTACCGGAATGTCCAGATCGGCTCAAAATACATCCAAATGTCCTCTAAAGAGCTCGTGTTGAAAAATCCTGTCATTTGATACCCCATTTGCCATATTTCTGAAGAGAATTCCAAATGGCCACTTTTGAGTTCCGGTAGAACCGACAACGGATGTTCCGAAGTGTGGGGCATAAGTCAGCGCTCTACAGCGTAGCGTAAAAGTCATTATTAGTGACTACAAATAAAATGGATAACTTTTGCGCAGTCAATTAAGTAGATTTCCAGTTTTATTTCATCTGCTACTTATGACGTCAAAAAAAATCCCGCCGCGATCTGGAATATCTCCGGGAAAATGAAACCAGAATTTACCAGCATATTTTTTCATTAAAGGCCAATCTAATGTGGTTCTTTTAAGACTAGTTGCATAAAAATCGATTGAAAATCAGATGAGATAGAGCCAAAAGTGTAACTGAAAGTACCTTCATTTTTGATGTCGGGGACGTAAAGGTTAAGCATTAATTACGATTCCGAGTTTATTAAGAGATATTTACGATAATTTTTGTATGTACTTTGATATACGAGTTAGTGCTGGCTGGGACTTGCTTGGGAGGTGTATACAAGTACAACAAGCACACAAACACATATCACACAGTATTGACCACTACCCGGTTGAAGCCTTGCAATCGAGTCGCAGAGGTTGCCTCTGGAGCACGCAAGGAAAGTCCCGGATGACGCTTTCGAAAGCCACGCAGCTAATCCCAACCAGTTAGCTGTATTTTGGTGTTGAAGATTTGGGCTTTTCCATTTTTCTCCCCCAGCTAATATGCAAGGCTTCTGATTTCAC
The DNA here is from genome assembly GCF_943734655.1 of Sabethes cyaneus. Classification (NCBI taxonomy): domain Eukaryota; kingdom Metazoa; phylum Arthropoda; class Insecta; order Diptera; family Culicidae; genus Sabethes; species Sabethes cyaneus. The sequence continues at coordinate 72,594,330 of NC_071353.1, forward strand.
GGGTAGTAATAGCGTAGCATCGAAGCTTCATTTCCAAAATATGGTTCACTACCACTAAGTGCTAGTCTTGTTATTCAGCAGGAGTGAAAACTGTCTTAAAAGAGCCGACACTTCCGGCCCGGATATTCCCAGCAAACCACAAATCGTATAATAATGTGTGAAAATCATCTTAAATATCGCTAAACAAACTCGAAATCGTACATAAGGCTTAATAAAGCGCACCCTAGTTTACATTTATTCGTACAAAATGATAGTAACTGATTCACATACGATTTTCGTCACAGTATTGTATAGCGTTATGGAACTAATCATGTTGAGTCGGATTTCATCGTATACAAATACTTATGAATGTGAATTATTTTCATATAACTTGCAGTACGTATATCGTCTCCAAAACAGTACGCATATGCTGGTTTCGTGCATCGAATGCGATTTTTCTAGATATATATCGGTACATAAATCAAATTTGTTACTTTGATATACGTACGAAAATGTTTGCTGGGTTGCTACTTCGTATCTCTTCACATAGGGTAGCACGGGGCAAGATGCCCACATTAAGCTCACTATCAATCAGGCGTCTGAAATTGAAGGGTAAAGAAGCGGCTAACATCTTTTTACGCTTCATACACTGTAGCAATCAGGTTGATTAGATTGGCCCTTTGCTGTATCTTCGTTAAGTTAGCAAATAAAGCATGGTATACTAGAAATTATGGTTAGTTGGTTACGCGGATGTATTGGTTCCTTGCATACAAGTTAGCCGAGTTTTCCAATTTTACTCTTTCTTAGAGCCTCTCATTCGCGATTCGCTAGATGGAATCTCTAAGCACGAAGGTTGCCGGCAGATTCTTCTTCTAGAAGAGTTCAATAAACTCTAGGGATGAAATAGTTAGATGCATGCAACTAAAGATAAAAAGAGATGTTTGATCGGATTTGTATGATCGCAGAAATTCGCTATAGAATATTCGTTTTCCAACCAAATCTCGTTTGTTCTGAGGAGTTTCCCAATTTCGCTTCGATCAATTTAAACTGATCAGTGAACGAAATCGGAGTGTGTGTCTTGTGTTGTTTCGTGTTAGAAAAGGTTTGTGTCTTAGAGTGAGACACTTAGGATTAGTTAAATTTACTAAGTGTTATTTCATTAATAGGGAATAGATAGCGCAGTTAGGAGAAGTTCTTGCGTGGAGTCTTTGCTAGCCAGTGTGGTGGAAACAAAAGGTAACGTGAATAGTAAAGCTTTTAGGGAATTTGGCTAATACCGTCGAACAGCCGTTCGACGGCTTTTTGTGTTCCATTTGAAATTTCATTCAAGCGCTCGGCGAAAGCTTCGGACCACACCGCCAGCAAAGCACATCCACCCTCCTACCGCACACTTCACGAACGGCTGGTTATAGCACCGCTTCCAGCCGCCGGATTTCGGATCACGCCGCTTGGGAAAGCCGCTGATCAGCCTGGTCGGCTTATGCTGCTGAGCGTTTAGGACGCCATTTTGTGATACGCCAATTGCAGCTGCCGAACCAGAGTGCATGCGCTTGATGTCCATCGCGCAACATTTTGCTGCTTTGTAACGTCGTTGGATGGAGAAATTTGGGTACGGCCGCCGTAAGTAAAGATCTAAACCCTGCGCAGGTGATATAAACGAAAGTTAAGCCAATCCCCAAACCCGAAAGAAGCTTTAGGGCAGATTCCACCCACGCAAGTCAGGAAGAGTAGAGTGGCTCAAAAACCTAGGTGTAATTAAATGTGTTTGTACAAAGTAGAATAAAATGTTAAGTCTAGTTTGCGTTTCCCTAAGCTAAAGCCTTTTTATGGAGTGTCATTTGGTATAATTTAGGTTCTTCGAAGGTGTCTCACGAATCGCGTAAATTTTAGTGTTGTTTTTGGTACTCCAAGTGGACTGCTTGGTAATACAGTCCCCACACTCCGATTTCCTACATTGGCCAGTAATCTGGTTGTTCAGAGTTGGGCCAGTGAGGAAAAAGGTACGAGTCGGTGTGTGGATTGAGGATTTTCGGATAGCGAGTTTCTGTGGTTAGGCTTCTTAAAAACGCGTAGAGTGAGCACCTTTGGTTGCATGCATCCGCCTTTTTGTCCCCTTAGTTGTTGAACTGACCCGCCCTGAGGCGGAGTTTCTGGCCGGGCAAGCCTTCACTTGGCAAGTGGCCCTCTAACGGGGTGGCGCTTAAGTCACTTGCCTAGGGATTCTGGGGAACGGATCGCGGACTGAGTTGGTCGTACTTCTGCAGGCTACAACACGTCCGACACAAAAAGTAAAAAAGTAACTTTGTTCGAGCGCTTACCAATACACATTCATCCGAGGCTGAAGTTAGAGCGGGCTACTCACAAATACATTTGGTCCGAGGCAAAGTTTGTTATGGGCTAGATGAGATGTTGGCTACACGAAAAATGTATATGAGAATGACATTTGTGACAGTGGGGTGCTATCAATATATCCGAAGAAATCTACACCAAAGGGCTCAAAACCCTCGCTAGGTTATCTTTTACAGTCTTTTCTATAACCTGTATGCATATTGGGTGCTAAAATTATAACGCATATCAAATATTCTCGAGCAAAAATTAATCGCTTTTTGGGAATTTTACCAACCTGCGGGACAAGATGACCATCCTTTTCAAAAGCTATTAAACCTTCATTGTATTTCACGGATAATCTAAATAATAAATATTATAGATTCAAGCTGCTCATAAACTATTTTAAACATTTATTTGGATAATTTGGTTTGGAGTGTTCAGTTAACCATAAAAAAGTTGTTCATTGAATGTACGTATTCCTCTGTGGTCATTATTAGGCAGAAATATGTTAAACAATGTATTTTATCGAAAACAAATAAATATGCTTGTCTATGATAAAAACGATAAAAAAGAAGAAAAACAAAAAGTAATTTATATCCTTTAACTAATAATGTGATGTATATACTGGACACTATCACTTGTTGTTCTTACAAAATAAAATAAGCATTTACCTTATTCGCCAACCGGTTTCGGGTAGATGTTACCCATCATCGGGGCTAGGTCCAACTGATTTTGATAAGAGAGTAGTTACAACTTCAGCTTTGTTAGATGAAAGAGCGGCGATACTATTGGAGCATCGTCTTCATTCATCAAACATTGCTCAGCTGTGGTGATATGCAGCGACTCCCAAGCGTTCAAATGCGATGACTTCCTCACTGGTTTTATTAGTTTAGCACTGTTCCAGTTTATTTTATGCTGATGATTGGCAGCATGCATCGCGACACTAGATTCGTTCACTCGTTCGTTCTCAGTTGCATTCTTATGCTCTTTCACACGTTGTTTAAATTTGCGGCGAGTTTGTCCGATGTAAATTGCCGGGCAATCATTACAATCGATTTGATAGATTCCTGACTTATCTTCGGCTGGAATCCTGTCTTTTACATTGCAGAGCATATCACGCAGCGTGTTGTTGCTTTTAAAGACAACGTGGTATCCGTGTTTCCTAAGGCATTTCTTTATCGGGTTTGTGGCTTTAGGATAGAATGGCATACTGATCCTTTCAATGTCGTCTTTCTGGGGTTGTAGAGTGGTAACATTCTCTCTATGTTTTTTACGCTTATGGATACTAACTATTTTGTCAACGAACTTTTTGTCATATCCATTGATTCGGGCAGATTCATAGATTTTTTCCCTCTCCTCTAAGAATTCTTCTTTTTCCATAGGTATAGAGATAAGACGATGTACCATTGAATGGAACGCTGCTTGTTTCTGAGCACCGTAATGATTAGAGTCCGATGTAATGTAGCGATCAGTGGATGTTGGTTTACGGTAGATACCAAGTTTAAGAGAATTATCATTTTTCTTAGAAATCATCAAGTCTAAGAAGGGTATTTTTCCATCCACTTCTCGTTCGACAGTGAACTTTATAGTGGGATGTCTAGAGTTTAATAAATCGAGTGTTTTTGGGAGGTGTCTTTCTTTTACAATGGCAAAAACATCGTCCACATAGCGTTTCCATACTCTGGGGAAATACTGTTCTTTTTGTAGTGCAACTTCGAAGTCACTCATGAAGACTTCTGCCAGGAGTGGTGAGACTTTACTACCCATACTGAGACCATATGTCTGTTTGTAAAATTTTTCCCTGAAAGTGAAAAAATTTTGGCTCATACACTGTTCTACTATTGATATATACGCTTCAATGTGGAACGGTGGAGCTCGACTTCTTTCCAAGTGGTCACGAAGGCTTCGTACAGCTTCTGGGACTGGCAGGCTCGGAAATAAAGCACTGACATCGAACGAAACCATGGGGCAAATAGTACCCGTCAAAAAAGTACCCGGCAAATAGTACCCGTCAAAAAGTTGCTCACTTAATGGGAGAAGTGAAGTTGGAAAAACGGTTACTTATATCAAACCCAAAAGTTGCATCGCTATATTGTCTTCCCAAGATACATAAAACCCCTATGGCAATGAGACCGATCTCGTCCAATGTTTCTACCCCTACAGAAAAAATGGCTGCATGGTTGGTAGAAGAAATGAAAAATTATCCTGTTACGCATGGGGCAAACGTGAAAAATTCGATAGAATTAGCTGAGCAGCTCAAAAATACAGTGATACGGAGGGGGGAAATTATGGTTTCGTTCGATGTCAGTGCTTTATTTCCGAGCGTGCCAGTCCCAGAAGCTGTACGAAGCCTTCGTGACCACTTGGAAAGAAGTCGAGCTCCACCGTTCCACATTGAAGCGTATATATCAATAGTAGAACAGTGTATGAGCCAAAATTTTTTCACTTTCAGGGAAAAATTTTACAAACAGACATATGGTCTCAGTATGGGTAGTAAAGTCTCACCACTCCTGGCAGAAGTCTTCATGAGTGACTTCGAAGTTGCACTACAAAAAGAACAGTATTTCCCCAGAGTATGGAAACGCTATGTGGACGATGTTTTTGCCATTGTAAAAGAAAGACACCTCCCAAAAACACTCGATTTATTAAACTCTAGACATCCCACTATAAAGTTCACTGTCGAACGAGAAGTGGATGGAAAAATACCCTTCTTAGACTTGATGATTTCTAAGAAAAATGATAATTCTCTTAAACTTGGTATCTACCGTAAACCAACATCCACTGATCGCTACATTACATCGGACTCTAATCATTACGGTGCTCAGAAACAAGCAGCGTTCCATTCAATGGTACATCGTCTTATCTCTATACCTATGGAAAAAGAAGAATTCTTAGAGGAGAGGGAAAAAATCTATGAATCTGCCCGAATCAATGGATATGACAAAAAGTTCGTTGACAAAATAGTTAGTATCCATAAGCGTAAAAAACATAGAGAGAATGTTACCACTCTACAACCCCAGAAAGACGACATTGAAAGGATCAGTATGCCATTCTATCCTAAAGCCACAAACCCGATAAAGAAATGCCTTAGGAAACACGGATACCACGTTGTCTTTAAAAGCAACAACACGCTGCGTGATATGCTCTGCAATGTAAAAGACAGGATTCCAGCCGAAGATAAGTCGGGAATCTATCAAATCGATTGTAATGATTGCCCGGCAACTTACATCGGACAAACTCGCCGCAAATTTAAACAACGTGTGAAAGAGCATAAGAATGCAACTGAGAACGAACGAGTGAACGAATCTAGTGTCGCGATGCATGCTGCCAATCATCAGCATAAAATAAACTGGAACAGTGCTAAACTAATAAAACCAGTGAGGAAGTCATCGCATTTGAACGCTTGGGAGTCGCTGCATATCACCACAGCTGAGCAATGTTTGATGAATGAAGACGATGCTCCGATAGTATCGCCGCTCTTTCATCTAACAAAGCTGAAGTTGTAACTACTCTCTTATCAAAATCAGTTGGACCTAGCTCCGATGATGGGTAACATCTACCCGAAACCGGTTGGCGAATAAGGTAAATGCTTATTTTATTTTGTAAGAACAACAAGTGATAGTGTCCAGTATATACATCACATTATTAGTTCAATAGTTCTTACGTTGCACGAAGATACGAAAGTGAAAGTTATATCCTTTAATTCTACTACTGTGTTATCCTAATTAAAGGATATAAATAACTTTTTCTTTTTCTTCTTTTTTATCGTTTCAGATATTCTACTAAGACGCTCAAATAAACATTAATTAAGATGCATATTTATTCCGTTACAAATATTTTATGCAGCGATTGTTGCTGATTTAAGGTTATGGGTATGCAATTCAGGGTAGCAATCTTGGTCTATAAAGCGGTGCGCATTTTGCCCCGCAAGTAGATGTATTTTTTAAAAGCAATTTGTGGTAACTACATTATCTGCATAATTGGTGCAATATCAACATCTCATTCATTACTAAAATCAATGCCACGATAACTCATTCGTTAAATGAATTTTTTTAATCATGATTAAAACCTTATTTTATGGCTGCGTAATCTTATAATAAATGCAGTATTTTTAATCGTCGATCTATTTTTTATGTTATCGAAGAGTCCAATGATTTTATTTTTGTAATTGTTTGAATTATTGTTAGATGTAGTGTTTATTTACGCGCACGGTTACTAATTATATATCTTTATAGCGTATATAACGACTTTTTGAGGGGTGGTCATCTTGCCTGGGTTGGGCATCTTGCCCCTTCTTACCCTACGGGGATAGCGTCTGCCGTGGAACTCCGTGGTGCTTGGCGGCTTGTTTCGTGGATGTTTCGTCTCGCCTGCTCGCATGCGCTTTTTTTCGGCTGTGTTTCGTTTACAAACCTCAAAAGTTATAAAAGCGGCGTTTTATTCCGCCGAGGTTATTCCACGCCGCACTGCAATTCTTAAGTGTATGATCGTTCTTCGTCCACTTCCCGTGGTCGGATCATTACAAATTTAATATCAAAATAAGCGGAAAAGATTGCAGAATCAAAATTTGAAATAAAAAAATTATGATTTGTTCAAAATTTTTGGTCGTTCATGTCCCCTTAAAACGGCTAGACTGTGCTGCAGGTTGAGAAATACAAATTTTTGTCAGTCAAAAAATTTGCTACAATACTGCCGTAAATCGCATAATAGTCCCATTTATATAGAAAACTCCATAGAAAATGGGAATCTTACGCGATTCACTACAGAATATCTGTTTTGATTTATTTTTGCTTAAATTTTTATAGGAATATTTTATAATTTGCAAAATTTTAATGACGAAAAAAGTGATATGGTTAAGATTGGTAATTGTAAAAGAACCTTTAACGATAGGCCTTGGTGGTTTTTAATTGATAATTTAGGACAATTTATCTGCTGGTAACGAGTGTTTGCCGGTGACCCACCATCAGAAGTGCCAGGCGGACAGGACGGGTCTTCCCCGATACATATATGGACCAGGACAACAATATTTTTACAACCTTCGCGTAGAATGAAATCAATTTTGCATGTTTTGTTTCACCACTATTCATCAAAAAATGAAATGAATTTTATTGCATTGTAAAAGGGTCGAACAACTTATATAGCACTGACACGAGGTCTACCAAACGAAGTAAGGAATAATTTATGCCATTGCAAAGCTAAATCTCTACTTGATTTTTTTCAGTTTTACGAGGTTGAAGAAATAGAAGAAAAAAAAACTTCAGTTATCACTAACAATTACCTACAGAAAATAATCCCTAAAAGTGACATTTTTTCAACCCACTCTTATTACTGTGAATAAATTATAATAACTTAGAGAATAAAGAGAATATTGGTAATTATCATATTTGTCCAAAACGCTGGATGCAGTCGATAGCTTCTCTTTTGAATATGCATATTTATCATGTCTGTGTTTGTCGTAGGTAGACATAAGTGTAGTATATTATGGGGTGCTTGTTAAGTTTTACGAAAAAAAACAGTGTAGTAGCTGTTTGTATTAATTTGGAGATATCGTACGGAAAGCTGATATTAGTTGTTATTAGACTGGAGATTTTACATTTATATTTCAGAACTCTGTTTGCATTATATTAAATATTTGTAAAAAATTGATTTTTGGTCAATCAAAAAGGTACCTACAAAACATTTCTAATACAATTGAAATTTAAAACCGGAAAACTAAGAATATTTCTATTCTTCAATCGCTATACTAAATGAGCTAGCTAGTGGTATGTTCATATGGTTAAAATTCTTTTCTGGATCTTTTACCGGGTGAGGTCAGGATTGATTGCTGATTAGTATTATCAATTAGAATTGGCTTGAGTATACTAGTTTCGGAGCGTTTATATTCAGAACTAATATCATTTAAATCTAGATCAGCGTCAAGAACAAGGACCTGCAAAAAAAGTAATGTTATGTATATAAATTAGGCATTAACATAAATTAATTACCGGAGCCGCTCTGGGGAAAGCTCCGTGAATTAGCCAATTCTCATGCAGTTCGTGCAATTCCTGCAAATACTTCAAAGGGACACAACTCTCTTCGGAACGCGCACGTTTTGTCATTCTTTCAAAAACAATTTTTGGACTAGTTCTCAAGTAAACTGCAATAATATATAATAAAATTAAATAAATAGGGGAGATGCATTAGCCTTCGCCCCCTCCCCAATCTTTCGCCCCTAGGTAAAAGTTGCTTTTATTACATATCTAAACCTTTAGGCATTGTAAAAAATGTATGTCTCCTTTCAAAACATCAAATCTATTTTCATTTTACATCAATTGCGTAGAATTTTGTAATTAATTTATGTTGAAATTTTGAGCTTTATGCCGCCACTATTTTTACACTAAACAACACTATTTTCTTTGGATGTAGAAAACTGAGCTTATTTTGAAATGCTGGGAAATAGTATAGGAAATTAATGCTAACGTCATCCGGGGATACTTGCAACAATTTTTGAACTATGACTTAGTATAACTTTCGAAGTACACCATTTAGGTCCAAGTGTAAGTAGACAAAACTTGTATAGTGGTGAGTACTTTTGATTTATGATTATGAGAAAAAATATAAACTAAATGAATCTGTAGAATGAACCGAAAATAGGGGTGTTGCAAGTTACCCAGTAAACGGGCCTACTTGCAACACTTTTCTGATTTTGCGTTTCTTATGATTTTATATCTGATTTCAAACCGCGAATGACTATTTTGAGATATTTTGAATGTATTTGTAGTAAAACAAGAGTGGAGGCGTTTTTTGTTTCCCAATTTCGTTTATCGCTTTTTTAAAGATATTCGGTGAAAATGCAGCATGTCGGCGAACTCCAAATTGCCGTTTCAAGGCACCTGGAATTTTTCAAAATTTTAGTTTTTCTGGAGATGGTGGTAGACAAAATAACATCGTACAGATTCAAACTTACTTTGTACATACTGTCTATTACGATAATTTTCATTTTTACAAGTGCTGCAAGCCGCGCCATAATGGAAGTAACAACACGAAGTCATCGTTTCTTCTCCAAGTTCAAAATATAAACAAAACTCAAAGTTGCTATTTGTTAGCTTATATGATGCACTTATTGTGTACAGGAACCAAACAATAAAAAATAATTCCATGTCAATGAACTGACGCAACTTTGCACATCCATTTTTCCTACTCTGAAAGTGAAATTACTTTCCAATTGTATAAAAACAAGCAAAACAATGATGTAATGGATTAAACTTAACTAAACAATAGGTAAACATCCCTTCTTTAAAATGGCATTGGGTACAAATGGTTATGTTAACAAACAAATACGTTAGACCTGTCAGAAGCGCAATGCGTCAAAGTGTTGCAAGTGCCCCGGTGTTGCAAGTATCCCCAGATGACGGTATTCATGATACGTTTTATCTCTGCTATTTTTTGGAATAGCACAAAAAACATTTTAAAGTGCATTAACGCGTAACAATGGTGAATTTTAGATATTTTATTGTTTTGTAAAGGAGGCGAAAAATAGCACACAAAAATTGGATGTTTTAGTCTTTCGTCCCTGTGTTTAAATCATAGTAAAACATTGGATTTTATATTTTATCGTCTATTTTATATGTTAGCAAGTGCAAGTCGGGTAGGACGGGGCAAACTGTGTCAGTAAAGTTTTCTATATCCTATGATATTAATTCAAGTTTGAAATATTTTTTTCTTAACATCTTATCAATACCTTTTTCTAGCAGCGATAAATAATAACCAGCAAGTTATGAGTTTGTACTTAAAAATCATTGAAATTTTTGGCACCGTCGCTTATGCGATACTTCAAAATGGAGAACTACCGTGAAAGCACCAGTCGCCGTGCAGTTCCGATGGCCGCGCACTCGGCAATATTTTCATTAAATGCATAAAATTAGGATAAAAACATATAATTTTATGCATACAATTCTGTTTTTGCACTTTTACTGTTTATATTAAAGCGAAATAGACAACCATCGCTCGCTCGAAGAAGCCAAATAAATTCTAATGGGCGATTCTGCAAGACGCCATCTTTGTAGGTTTGTTAGCTGACAAACTTAGAAAGTGTTTTCTTGAGTTTAAGAATTTCTTGGGACGCGTAGCTAAAATATTCCAAAAAAATTGAAATGAGAAGTAAGTTAAACATTTCTCCGGACGAAATACTGCACGTTTTGATCGTTGTTTGCATTTTTCCTGATATTTTCGAGTGTGCGGCCGCGGTTTCGAGCTGAAATATTACCTTATCCTATCGCCGCGCATGGGTCTTTGAAAGATGGCAACGGCTTTAAGAACCAGGAAAAAGTGATAGAGAACGTTCTGATGTTCTATTGAACGACAGTTTTTCTCCAGGGAGGGATTGTTTTGTATAAGGATGATATAAAAGTAGTTAGCTTATGATTTATATTATGCATTCAATTGCAAATAATGAGTTTTTAATATAGAGCTTCATTATTTGGAATGATTAAAATTTGTTTGCTTTCCCAATTAAGATACTGAACATTAGTGTTTACTTGAAATTTAAAACAGGAATAGCAATTAGGTATTTACCGAGGAAAAATTTTTCAAAAGGTAATCAAATGCAAATATTCGTAAATAACATGGGCACTAATGCGTCGATTGTTGCCCATATCTTTTATAAAACAGCTGACTTGGTTGTTTTTCAATAGAAAATATTTTCATTACCATTGGTAGTGAAAAGTCTAGCTTGGATAAGATTAAAAAAAAGTCGAAAAAGTAGCTATGCATCTAATGTATCAAAAAACCTTCTTGTAATAAAATAAATTGCCGTTTGAATATTTTTTTTACTTAAAAAGGCAATTACGAGACAAGAACTATTAAAAAATCATATTTATGATACTAAAATTTATAAAAACATATTAGCAGTGGAATTTAATATAAATGTTTATTGAAATAATTGAGTACGAAAAGTGCGCGGCGACTGGAGCATTGACACGCGGCAATACAAACGGGATAAATTTTTGTGTGCGGTGATTGGTACATGTACATGATGCACTGCCGCTGGAAGCATATCTGTCCCATGTTACAAAACACGAAAATGAAAAAATCGCACCCAAAGTTGAAAAACTGATTTTTCTAAAATTATTCAGTTTTGATGTTATTATTTGTCCCTCTTTGAGATAATGTTGAAAAACTTTACTCAATTTTGTATACAACTTGAAAACATTTTGTATGAAAAGGTATATGCAGCGAGACAAACATGCGTCCATTTTTCCAGTGGGACAAATCTCGCGTCACTTTTCCTTTCGTCCAATGTAACAATTCCACCATTTTGAGAAAAACGAGATCGAAGTTCGTCGAATTGAACTTTAAATTGTTTCAAAATGAAATAATTTTCAGTCATTCATTCAACGTGGTTGATGAATAATAACATTCAATATTTAACCGGGTGTTTAAAAATCTATTTAAAACTAAGCAGTTTTGGTTTATTACGGAAAAAGTTACATTGGACTGATTACCAACTCATGCTGTACTCATGCTGTTTTTATTTTTCCAGGCTATTGCACATAAATCAAGCAAGATCACCGTAAAATGTGTGCGTTGCCGTGCAACGCTATTTTCGAGGCTATTTTTCAATATTAGGCCGCTTGTTTCACTTAAAATACATAAATAATGCGAAAAAAAAACTTTCACTTGCTAGACAGATTGGGTTTGCTTTGATTTTTTTGCACTTTGGACATCAGATGAGAACGACCGAAGTAACAGTCAGTCATCCGTAATTCGAATGTGCACATTGAACATTTTAATGATACTAATTTTTTAACCTCAAAATAATTCTATTTGAGCAGGTGTTTTTGTATAACATAGAGTTTAAAAAGAGCAATAATTTGTTGTGATAAACCGGATTTCTCGCGTCACTTTTGATTTCGTCCAATGTAACAATTCCACCATATTGAGAAAAACGAGATCGAAGTTCTTCGAATTGAACTTTAAATTGTTTCAAAATGAAATAATTTTCAGTCATTCACTCAACGTGGTTGATGAATAATAACATTCAATATTTAACGGAGATTTTAAAAATCTAATTTAAACTAAGCAGTTTTGGTTTATTATGGAAAAAGTTACATTGGACTGTTTACCATCTCATGCTGTACTTTGGACGGTTTTATTTTTCCAGGCTCTTGCACATAAATTAAGCGAGATCACCGTAAAATACGTGCGTTGCCGTGCTACGCTATTTTCGGGGTTATTTTTCAATATTAGACCGCTTGTTTCACTTAAATTGCATAAATAATGCGAAAAAAAACTTTCACTTGCTAAACGTCCAATGTACAGATTGGGTTTGTTTTGATTTTTTTTGCACTTTGGACATCAGATGAGAACGACCGAAGTAACAGTCAGTCATTCGTAATTCGAATGTGCACATTGGACATTTTGATAATGCTAATTTTTTCACCTCAAAATAATTCTATTTGGGCAGGTGTTTTTGTATAACATAGAGTTTAAAAAGAGCAATAATTTGTTGTGATAAATCGGATTTGTTTACAATTGTTACATTGGACGAAATGAAAAGTGACGCGAGATTTGTTTACATTTGTTACATTGGACGAAATGAAAAGTGACGCGAGAATCGTCTTGAATTTTTTTATAGTTTTTCTAGTATAAACACCATGCTTTCGATTCATATTATTAAAATACATATAAAATTATAACGTTTGACAACAAAATGTCGAAAATGACTAAATGTAACATGGGACAGTTATGCTTCCACCGGCAGTGCACTTTAAGTCGTTTTTTGCTTGCTTGTGGCATAGGGTTGCCAAGTGGCCGGTGTTTGGCCGGCCGGACCGGGTTTTCACTTGCAAAGCCGGTGGCCGGTCAATCCGGCAAAAAGGCCGGTTTTCCGACGTATGAAGCTGCATTTGTACTTTTTGCCTGGTTTGTTAAATTTTCTGATAAATTTATCAGCAATCCTGCACAATGGATGATTGAAGATAGATAGTTTTGCAGTGATAATACCTTGCTTCTGGCGGTAATATACATTAAATTATCCAGGAGTGCCAGAAGCAGGTAGTTCTCACTCAAACCTCACTAGCTATCCACCGACTATCAACCGACTCCACTTTGTCTCTATGCCGGTTATATGCTACCGGCGCACAGTGGTTTGATTGCTCTGGAATCGTGAACTTTTTTAATAACTCTTTTCATAGTGTTTTTTTCAATCTGGCGTCTTCGGAAGAATTTCTGTATATCAATAGACGCAGCAACTGGTGGTTAGTATTAGTTCGGAACTCAAACACAGGCGGTGCTGCAAAATTTAACTTTCTAATTTGATGATTTAGAGCTATAGTATGTTTTAGAAAGTTTTAGATAATCTTATTATGAAGCTTTTTGCTGAAAACATTATTCCTCTAAGTATCACAGTTTTCGAGATATTAAGCGTCTTTCATGATGGACCCCCACAGATCGGGTTTTTCACTGTAGCTTCATAGCTATGTGATTTAGGGAAAATAGTGTTCTGCAAACATTTGCATCTATTAAAATCACACATTTTTGCAGAAGAAAGTGAACACTTATCTTCTATACAGAGCGAGTTACTGAACGATTTAGGTAAAAATTAGCCATACTTCGTACTGCTATACAATAAAAACTTGGAAAAACTGGCGGCCAAGATATAATTAAAGTGAAAGTACATTCAAAACTGACCTTAAAACATGCTAAGTCATTTGTCTCTTTAAGTATCTTCATCATTTAATTTGCATTTCTAAAAAGTGTTACTCAGTCTTTTAGAGACATATATGATATATATCATAATGTTTACTATATCCCATCGCCCTGTTAACAGCAAGGTACGATGCTAATCTAACAAGCCAGTCATCGTATGTACTAATCTCGGCTGTGTGGTACTGCTAGAGTTTAATAGGATCCTTACCGTAGCCCTGTAATGGTCCTGTACTCTAATAACCGGCTGCGAAGCCTGCCGATAAACAAGGGCAATGTCCTCAAGACGGTTATACCCAAAGCTTTGCTCTACTTGTATCGCAAGAGACTAGTAAGAAAAGCAAACTAATGTTAGGTAATTAAAAGTCATTACTTTGAGCGTCTTAGCAGAATCTCGAATACGGGAATATTGTGATAGATTTTTGTTATGTAACAGAATTAAACAGAAAACTTTTTCTTCAACTCGTAATGTTAGGGGCTTTTAATTTCAGGTAAATGACAACATAACCAAACCAGAAAATGTTCTAGAACGGCAGCAAACATGGATTTGCTGCATCGCCTTCTCGAATCATCAGATCCCTTAATTAGTAGCATAAGGGCGTCGCGAGACAAGTCGGCGAGTGAACTATGCGGCGATGCAAAATACATGCTCGATATTTAATTTTCTATTTATTTTTTATATATTTATTTTTATATGTTTACTTTTTATATATTTATTTTTGATATATTTATTTACAATTACGTAAAATTAAAAACCCCTAACATTACGAGTTGAAGAAAAAGTTTTCTGTTTAATTCTGTTACATAACAAAAATCTATCACAATATTCCCGTATTCGAGATTCTGCTAAGACGCTCAAAGTAATGACTTTTAATTACCTAACATTAGTTTGCTTTTCTTACTAGTCTCTTGCGATACAAGTAGAGCAAAGCTTTGGGTATAACCGTCTTGAGGACATTGCCCTTGTTTATCGGCAGGCTTCGCAGCCGGTTATTAGAGTACAGGACCATTACAGGCCTACGGTAAGGATCCTATTAAACTCTAGCAGTACCACACAGCCGAGATTAGTACATACGATGACTGGCTTGTTAAATTAGCATCATACCTTGCTGTTAACAGGGCGATGGGATATAGTAAACATTATGATATATATCATATATGTCTCTAAAAGACTGAGTAACACTTTTTGGAAATGCAAATTAAATGATGAAGATACTTAAAGAGACAAATGACTTAGCATGTTTTAAGATCAGTTTTAAATGTACTTTCACTTTAATTATATCTTGGCCGCCAGTTTTTCCAAGTTTTTATTGTATAGCAGTACGAAGTATGGCTAATTTTTACCTAAATTGTTCAGTAACTCGCTCTGTATAGAAGATAAGTGTTCACTTTCTTCTGCAAAAATGTGTGATTTTAATAGATGCAAATGTTTGCAGAACACTATTTTCCCTAAATCACATAGCTTTGAAGCTACAGTGAAAACCCCGATTTGTGGGGGTCCGTCATGAAAGACGCTTAATATCTCGAAAACTGTGATACTTAGAGGAATAATGTTTTCAGCAACAAGCTTCATAATAAGATTATCTAAACTTTCTAGAACATACTATAGCTCTAAATCATCAAATTAGAAAGTTAAATTTTGCAGCACCGCCTGTGTTTGAGTTCCGAACTAATACTAACCACCAGTTGCTGCGTCTATTGATATACAGAAATTCTTCCGAAGACGCCATATTGAAAAAAACACTATGAAAAGAGTTATTAAAAAGGTCACGATTCCAGAGCAATCAAACCACTGTGCACTGTGCGGCGACTGTCTAACGCACATTACAGATAAATCCTCTAATATGCTGCCACTAACCCCCCGCCCCTCCCCCGCGCATTATTTGATGTCAGGACCGACCGGCCGGTTTTTGTAATTTTCAGACTTGGCAACCCTATTGTGGCACCAAACGATGTTATTGATATTTTCGCATGAAAGCGTAATAAAAACACTAACCGAAAATGTATATTGCGTAATAGTATGTAAAAGAAATATTTTTATTCATGTATTTATGTACCAGTCGAAGTACTAAGTGCGCGGCGACTGGTGCGGTAGTTGTCATTTAAAAATTCAGTGTCTTTACATTATATTATAGATAAATGATTTATTAGTGATTTACAGGTTAGCAAGCGTTAATTTTCATGTTTGTTCAAATAACATGCTTCGGGGCAAAGTGTGTCACAGTAGTCCGGGGCGAGGGGTATAAATGTAAAGTTAGAAAAATATTGCTTTGAATACGTTTGAAACATCTACCGTTTAATCTAGATTACCTATATGACATAAGTGTGCATAAAATAACGTTTGAGAAAAAAGCGCATGAGCTGCTAAATAGACAAAGCGATAAAATGCTCAATACAACGTGTCGAAAACATTGAATACATGTTGTGGAAAACTACAAAACTTGCACTGATTGACTTGAACATGCAGCTACAATTGTTTTTCACTATTTTAAATAAGGCCATTACAAATATTTAAAAAAGTTTTTGTCCCTTCGGTGTTGGGCCGAAAAAAACAAAGAGAATTTTTTAATCGAGCAAAAAAAAATGGATTTTAGGTATTTTTATTTTAAGTTTAAATGTAAAAACCAAATCTATTCTTGCTTTTAACACATACATTGTTAATTTCCATGCAAAAATCTATAAAAAAAAAGACAAAAACGAAAGAAATTTTTTTTTGGCTGATTTTCGGAAATTCCGCTGTTTGAATTTCCATTTCTATTTCATGCTAGAAGCGTTAACTCAACTTGTACACTCATTTTTCAAGTTTTTCAGGCTGTAGAGCCCACTTGAATGAAATGAAAAAATGAAAAAATTTAACTTATATACTACAAATTATTTTTTTGTCCCCCCGATTTTTCAAGCCAATTTCCAAGGGGGGGGGGGGGGGGTGACAAAAACTTTTAAAATGATTTGCAATGGCCTAATTTTGCTGAATCCTACAAATTGAAACCATCCTGTTTAAGAACGTGACACTCTTTGCCTCATTGATTGACAAACTTTGCCCCGGTGTTTTTTCACTGCCAGAAAAAAATGTCTTTTTCAAAGCTCTTGGAAAAATAGAAAAAACATTTTCTAATGCTCGCCATTTCCACGATTGTTTAGAAAATATTCTAAAATGTGGTGTACATAGCGCATTGCGGTTAAAATACTGATTTTTTTTAATCTAGCACAATTTGAGCTTACGTGACATTCTTTGCCCCGTCTTACTCTAAATATGCAAAATAACTAAATTTCTGCGAATGATAATTTCACAAAATCATATAGGTTATTCCATTACAAATGACCCAATGCAACCTAATGCTGTGATAACGACAACCCCTGCAAATGAGTGGAAGTACTACAATCGAATAATATCGGGAAAAAAGAAAATGCGAGCCTTAATTACCCTAAAAATAATTAAATTTGAATATTTCTATGTAAAAATGGCTTACAACGCGTCTTTCCACATGGGGGCGAAAATTAGTACACACGAGCGACCAAAATTGAATATAGGGGGGCGAAGATTAAATCATTTCTGAAGATTTTAAATGCCCAATTCCAATAATAAAACGTAACCGATTAATGATGAAAATCATAAATTCTTGTAGAGAAAACGTTGATTGACCATAATTGGTAACATAAATTTGAAATAATCCAAACGAAGCTAGCTAAACTCTCAAAGTTAATTGGAAATTGGGTTCTAGGGGGCGAAATATAATACATTTTACCCTACTAAACACAAAACTACTGTTAAATTTTACCTATTAAATCAGCCTGTATGTGAATATTTGCATGAATAAATTCGTACCAGTCTTGTAGTATGTTGTACATTCCTTGATGTAACATTCCGTTCGCCAGCATATTTTCTACAAAGCAGTATCTGCAAAAAAAATAATAATAAGATCGTATATCACCACTGTGCGGAACCGAAGATTCCAGAACTCGAGACTGGACATAGCAGAAGGTTCGCATATACAATGCAAAGTGCTCTTATCTCTCTTATCCCAAGGAAGTTACTGTTCCAACTTTTCTACCTTTAAACAACCCCTCGGTTACTTCACGAAGAAAGACGAGAGCAAAAGCAGTTACTCAGTTCAGTTGTGTTCCGTTCTGACCGTAGTAAGAAATACACCGTTGTTATTAAACCTAAACCGTTTTTGTACATTCATTACAATAACGATCCGATCCCATTACAGTGTCACAGTGAGTGATGACCGTGCTTATCTACATTTCGTTATAAAAGTGCCGTTAAAATCCCTAATCAAGGTTTTATTTCGAACAGTTACTACTGCTTATAAGTAGCGATTACTAATAATCGCAACCATCTGAAAGAATATATGAATCGTTTGTTTGAGAAACCCCACAAGTCCACTCGACACTATTGTTGGAAAACAACAAAAAACTGATTTTCTCAAAATTTTGAACCAATCCTTATATTTTTTGGTATGTGGTTCTATGATAGTATCTAAAATACATTATGCAGACTTATCTTTTGATCAAAATAATGATTCTAGCTGAAATTACAAGGCTTTAAAGTTGATGGATATTTGGGGTTTCTCAAACAAACGAGAAATTGATGGTGCACTTAAGTAGTTTTAGGCCGTTTCTATTCAAACTTGTGATCTTTTCATGCTCATAGTATGTAATTTGTTACCATATATCACTGAGGATGTTAAAAAAGTACGTACCGCTATGAAGAAGAAGAGGGGAGAGGCGCTAAATATTATTTATTAAAAATTTTGAAGTAGAATAATACAAGTTTTATAAAAAGTTTTGTATTTGTTAATCGAAATTTTTATCATGGTTTGCATTTACCTATTAAAAAATAAAAGGTAAATGGAATAACGGGGGTTTTTGAATTGCATAAATGGACCAGAGTAACATGAATTCACATCGAATAAAATACTTTGAAACTTTGCTAGTAGTAATTAAAGATATTATAACCAGAAACTAAACATTTTAAATCTTGGATAACAGCCGTACTATGATTATGGAACAGAATCTGAGAACAAGGGTCTGTTCTCTAATTACGTTATACCAAAAGGAAATGGAGATACGTGAACAGCAACTTAAATACTTCGAACGGATAAACTATTGATTTTACAGTTACTCGGGAGTGCTCAACGGATTACTCACATTAGGAAAAGCAACGAGTTAACAAAAAAGATAATTAGAAGATTAAATCTTTTATTAATATATTGTGCTATTATTAACATTGTATAGTAAATGGTGGGTTACGGCTTTTGTGAGAAATGCATGGAAAGTTTAGTTTGTCGATTTCTGGAACGAGATTGCTACAGTTTTTACTGTATCTAGATTACAAGAACGGTTTATTTACGTTTATCTTGTCGACCAACTAATCCAAGCTTATCTGCATTTGCAATCAGCTCTAACTTTTTCAGTTAAAACACCCTTTTCTTTTCAATTTTATACGCCGTTCTTATACTTTTAATAACTTTCGCCTTGTATTTGACTGTGATTGACTGTGATTTTGACTGTGTCCAACTCGTAATTTTTCGACTCCGAAGAAATTTTTATACTATTGAATTGTGTTGCGAATACTGCTTACAACATTGCACGTAAATATTGAATTTAATATTGATAATTTTGTACCTATCGCAGCGCCACTCTAGATGATTATCGGAAACATGGATATTTGGGGCTTCTCAAACAAACGGATATTTGCAACCCAATTTAAAAGGGGTTCGTGGAACTAACTTTGCCTAGAATTTCAAGGAAAGGTGTAAATATCCTCAAGGATTTGAAAACTGTTAAAAAGCCAATTTTTTATAAAAATGGCGTTTGTGGGGTTTCTCAAACAAACGATTCAATTAGAAAGTTCAGCGCATTTGCTCTGCTCCTGTGAAACTCTTGCATCTTTCAGGTACAGCTTCTTCGGAAGCTATCTGTTATCTCCATACTCTGTATGGAAACTCAATCCCAAGAAGGTCATCGGTTTTGTGTAGTAATTAATTGGTGCATGTAGGGAACGAGGCGAGTTAAATGAATCAGCCTAAAATAAATCTAATGAAACTGAATTATTTACTTGAGTGTAACTGAAACCCCTTGCATAGGAAGAATACCGTCATACGAACGATAAGAGAAAAGGAGAAAAATGTATCGTTCACAATTCGCTATGACGGCACCACACGACCTCTTTTATGTCGAATTTGTTTATTCAATCCGGATTGGAACTGGATGAACTTTTTGTGTTCATTTGCTCCTATCTGACAGATAAAATTCATCTAGTTTCAACCCGGATTGAATAAACAAATTCGACATTACACTTACAGAACTATCCGTAGCTGAATGCGTGAAAATTATTTCCGACATGTTTCAGTCTTTTGCACTCTTTAACAAATCGCTATTCTGCTTCACGCAAACTCGAAACTAATGAAGGTGTCTCCACTGCGGCGCCGTCATAGCGAATAGGACACTTACGTATACTGTGGCAAGATATAGCATGCTCTAAACAAGAATCAGTTTTTGGACGAACGTAGACTTTGACGGACGTTGTCCCGTATTCCAGAGGGCTCGGTTGGAAATAACCGCCGGACACGACAGTGCAGTCTTACAACAATCTAGCCCAACTCTTGCAATGAATTTCAGCAATTCATCTGTGTACAGCAATCGCCAACGGTCAGCTACAAAACACAATCTCCATGACTGTCGCAGTGGCATTTTGAACCCAGTGCCCTGTGGCATTCAAAAAATAGAAAAACGCAAAAATTATACTTTCTGTTGAGCCCAGGGATTCACACAGTCTTGATGAGTTGGGAGGCGATAACGATAAAAACTGTCCTTGCCTGATTCTAAACACGGCGAAAACCAGCATTGGACGGGCATCAACCGGAGCGACTAATGTCGAATTTGTTTATTCAACCCGGGTTGAAACTGGAAGAATTTTATCTGTCAGATAGGAGCAAATGAACACAAAAAGTTCATCCAGTTCCAATCCGGATTGAATAAACAAATTCGACATAAGACAGCAGCCCGTCAACGACACACGAAGCTGGAGAGGGCTGGAAAGAAGTCTTGTAAACTGGACAAGAGCGCCAGGGTCAACTATCTAGCTGATGGGGAAATAAGGACCGCTGCCAAAAGACCTTATTGTAGGTATTTATTTATTTACTACGTCTTCAGAATTAGTACTGTAGACTGAAATCTATGATAATTGCCTTATGCTAATTTTAAAACGATCTCTCCCTACGTGAAAATCGAAAACTTCTAGATTGTTTAACAAGTTAAAACATTTCTCCAACGGATGGTTTTGTCCAAAAACAGTTCTATGCCCTACAACATGGATTAGCAAACGTTGGCGGGATCGACGCGGTGGGACGAAAAAGTTTGCTAGTCGCAGGAGGTCTGGGCAATCAATCCGGTTGCTCAGCACGTCAAAAGCAAACATTCGTTGAAGGTATATACGTCGTTGGTGCAAAGACTCCAACCTTATCAGAAGGCATCTTTGTAGGCATCACTCTTTCAATGCGAGCCATGTGAGTTGCGTGGTATAGTGCCCAAATTTGAACAGCATATTCGAGGACACTTCGTACAAGAGAGCAACAGAGTGTCTTCAATGCGTAGACGTTACAAAATTCACGAGCGTTACGCCGGATGAAGCCAAGCATAGCAAAAGCCTTGGAAGTTGTCGCACTAATGTGTTCGTTGAAACAGAGTTTGCAGTTCATCGTCACTCCCAAGTCTTTTATCGATGTAACACGATTCAATCTGAAACCGTTTACTGTGTACTCATAAGTAACCTGCGTCCGCGCTTTAGTAAAACTTATTATTTTGCACTTTGTTGTGTTCATCTCCATGCCATTTAAGACACACCACCTGGCTATGTTGTTAATGTCTTGCTGTAAAACAGCGCAGTCGACCAACGAGCTGATGGTTCGGTACATCTTTAAGTCGTCGGCATACATAAGGTGATTAGAGTTAATTCGGTGGCTCAAGTCATTCACGAGCAGGATGAAAATAAGGGACCAAAGTGACTACCTTGTGGCACGCCTGATGGTTTGAAAAACTGTTTGACTCGACCGATCCTAATTTCACGACAGCTGATCTATCCAATAGATATGACTTTAACCATAAAATGAGCCAATGAGGAAAACCTGGCTTTTCAAGCTTCTTCAGTGTTAATTCGTGGGGTACTTTAACGAAGGCTTTGGCGAAATCAACGTAAACGCTATCCACTTGACATCGCTTCTCGAGACTAGAGTTGCGCGCACTAGTGTATTTTTCATAAACCCGTGTTGATATTCACATATGATAGGTTCAGCCGTAGAGTACATTCTATCATGAATCATTAGTTTAAGCGTTTTTGCTAGACAACAGAGAATCAAAATCGGTCGATAATTTTTGGCGTCGTGAGCGTTACCAGCCTTGAGAATAGGTGTAACAGTAGATAACTTTCATGCTTCAGGGAAGACACTTTCCGAGAGCGACAACTTAAATACAGCCTGAATTCGTTAATTGGGCCACGACTGCACTCCAGCTGATTCGCTAATTGGGCCGACTGACAGTTGTTAGAAAATTCTAAACTCGAAAATTCCATACAATTTTGACATTCAAGTTGTCACATAGCCCAATTAGCGAACGCCCAATTAACGAACCACCAATTAACGAAACTTTGCTGTATACGGCAGAGCGGTAGCCCTAGTGCATCCGCGCAACGACGAATAAATCCAGGAGGTAGTTTATTCGGTCCGGGACCTTTGGATGGGTCAAGAGTATTCAACGTACTGGTGACCTGTGCTGCAGTGAAAGTTGGGCACGGCATGTGTATATTGTACGATAGCAAAGAATTTAATAGTTCCGGGGAAACCATCGGAGAGTGAACGCTGTAAACCGATTTGAAAAACGTGGCAAAGAGTTCGACAGAACCTTCTGCGTCGTTGCTCGTTTTGCCATCGAAAGACATATCAAGTGGAATCGACTGAGTATTTTTTCTACTGTTGAGAAATCGCCAGAAAGAGGACGGATCCGACTTAACCTCGTTTTCAATTCTAAAGATATACTCACGGAAGGAACAAGATACGAGTTCGCCATAGTCTGCTTCGAGCCTACGGAGAACAGCCATATTTTCTGCTGTACGATGACGTAGGAAACGACGACGTGCCTTACGAAGAACATTGCGTCGATTTCGAAGTGTAGCGTTCCACCACGGGCGGTTGTTGGAGCACCTAATATCCGTTCTGCGATAAGGCGTGTGTCTGCTAACTCGGAATATTTCGTCGTAGAAAATGCTAACCGCAGTGTTGGTGTTTGCGTCGTGAAAAAGTACTTCCCAGACTAGTGAGTTTAAATCGGCGATAACGGCATCATAATTACAGCGGTTGAAGTCGAGCTCGGGATCTGCTGCTGTTGACTGGAGACTTTGCGGTGCGTTTTGAATGGTTAGTCGTAAAACGAACGGTTTGTGATGACGGTCAGAGGGTAAAATATTGAATGACGCTTCGATCAACTCAATCTCGCTGCTATTGCTTACGAAGGCCAAATCTAAAATACTATCGTTCGTGTTGCGTACGTTGCAAATTTGCTGCAGTCCACTAGCGATCATGTTTTCGGTGAAGGCGAGTTCTTGTTCGGAGGAGGCATCCGTCGCTAGATAGGAGTCCACGTCAAGATCGTAAGACCAAGTCAAGTGAGGTAAATTATAGTCATCAATAACTAATAGTGTTAGTTATTGATAAATTATAGTCATCAATAACTAATAGTGTTAGTTATTGATAACTAACAGTGTAAGTTATTGGTGACTATAATTTACACACACTTTACCAAAAGTGTGTAAAAGGTTTTCATGTAATCTACGAGTAATCCTTCAATAGAGCACCCCTCGAGCAGTAAGTGGCAAACTAAATCTTGATGTCGCTGCCGTCGCTGCTATGTAACTCCAGCACAAAGAAATATTGATAAAGGTACATGAATATTTTTTGATGCGTTTGGCAAACTATTTCTGGAGGGCGCTACCGACAGATTTTACACACAAAAAATCGATTACTTCCTTCGAGCCTGTTAATCTGTTCTCTGTGGTTAGAATGCGCGATGTATCTATCCGGTCCGCTGTTGGGTCTCAAGTAGATTCCACAAACATAGACAGATTTGATCGGAAAGGAAAGTTTCACAACCGCCTGTTGTAACAGGTCCGCCTTTTCGCTACCCGTTTAATAAGCGGGTGGCTTAAGCGCCACTCTCCAAAGGAGAGACCACCCACCGAGATTAACGGTTGCCCAGCCTGAGACCCTCGCAGGGAGAGGTTCACTTTTATCCCGAGTTCGGGAAGGGAAGCGGGTTGGCAGACTTAAACACGTGACGCTATACTCCGTATGGCTACGTCACAAAACTTTACCTACGATACAGACCTGGCACTTAAGAACAGCAGCTTAGGAACTTACGACAGCAGACAAAAGTGACGGGTGATTTCATCACTGGCCGAGTCCAGTCTCCACCTAAAAATGACCGCAAAATGATTCGAGAGTGTCCTTGACTGATTTCGGAGTCAGCCGCCCCAGTAGAAAAATACTCAAAAAAAACTAACAAGAACGCAAAACCGAACACATGAAGAAAATCCCTTTCAACCCGACTGCATGGAGGTTCGTCGCATGAACTTAAATGCTCGTTTCTATCGTACTACGGCAGTATATTCTCGGCGTTAACAATATCAATTGATACACTATTGGCATTTTGTGTTTCCACATATCATTTGCTCGATCGATTTATTCTTTCCACTTGCCTAGGCCTAATCATTTCTATCTTCTAATCTTTCCCATTCATTCCCTACTCGCTAGCGGTGTGTGCAAGGAAAAAAAGAACGTACGTACACTGTGCGGTGTGGTGGGTTGCTATCAACCGGCTGCTGTTGGTTTCGTTAGGGTCTCGGCCCTATTCAAGTCACATGCGCATGGACAATAGAAATATAAAAGTACTCACTCAATACCCGGGGTTTACATGAGGTTTACCGTTGCTGCTACTGGTCGATGAGGGTTAACAACAAAATGGCGGGGCCGCCATCACTGTCCTGGGCAATACGCGATCTATCTGATCCGCGCCACGCGGATCCCGAAATTTACTCCTGCTGCTGACGACGCACGGCGTGCGAAATTGGCTGGTTTTTACTCGACGCTAGTAGTCTCGATGCTGGTTGCTTGCTGTGTGTTGGATGCTGCCGATTGCTGTTCGGCCAGCCTATCCCGTACAGGGCGCAAAGTTGATGACGCTACCCTCGTCCGGCGTTGTAGCGGGCCGGGAAATCTTGAAGCTGACGGTGGGGTCAGAAGAAGTCGCTAACAATCTAGCAGGATGATAATCACTTGTTCCGTGGCGAATCTAGCGAAATATGAAAACCACACGAGGTAATTTTATGTACACCGCCTTTTGGCAAGAATAGGTGTCATACCTCTCGCAGCACACTTGCTTGCATGAGCTACGGTCACACACGGAGAGCACTCTTAAAGCGGGTACCGTTTTGCACTGCCTATCTATGGGAAAGGGAAAACTATTTATGCTAACTAGAAAAAGAATCTTCATGTGTTTCACCACCTGTTCAATAAATCACGACGCGGATAAATTACGGACTACTCCTGCCTCTTCCACAGGTCAGATCAAAGTGAAGGATCAGGACAAGGTGATCCTCAGATAACCGTCCTTGATCGAAACCTGCCTAACGAAATTCTTTTTCGCTGTGTTCGAAAGTACGAAGTTGCATTTTCGGTTAAAGTGATCTTCTTCTAGCGCACGGCTTGCATCTTGCCAACCCGACCAACCCCCAAGGTTAGAGAGCAAAGTGAAACACTCTCCCGACTGCGGGCGGGTCATCAGCCTTTATCGACAGGTCAACCTCCTCGATCGAGTTAGCGATGATAGGCAAATTAGGCAACGTAAGCGAGCGTCTGGGATATCATTCTGATAGCAGCACGTATGCAAATTTGATTTGATTTTGTGAGTCGGCGCGCGGTATTGCCGACCACAGATTTTTATTGAAAATTTACTTGGAGTAGCGATTTGAAAATGAAGATGAACTAATATTTAAATTTACCAATAATGCTAATAATATTGATAATGGAATCTTGGCCAATATTAACTTAATTCTACTAACTATATACATGTGAGTTCGTTACATCATTCCCTACTAAAAAGTACGAAAATTTGATTGGAATTGCCAGGGATCTGACAATGACCCCCACGTCGTATGTTGCACATTGAGCGTTAGACCGAAGGTTGTAGGTTTTGGCGTGTTTCTGGTACGCAGCGGCCAGGTTCGTTTTGACCTCTTCGAACAATTTCTTCCTCTCCTCTTTCGCATTCCCTTCTTCCCCGCTTGGTTCATAATTGTCTCTTATCCAGCTGTATTCCCGACCGTCAGACACTTTGTTTCGACCGAATACTACGAAGTAGGGATCGTACTTCGTAGAGTCATGTACTGCAGTTCTGATTGCATCTGCAATCAGCTGGATGTTGTCGGCCCAATGGCTGTGGTCCTTTTTTATCGTTGCGCGAATAGCTGTGGTAATGACGCGATTCACCCTCTCGGTGTTGTTTACCTGGGGGTGGTAAGCGGGTGTGAGCCAGTGGGTGACGTTGTACGAATCGAGCAGCGCTTTAAAAGCTTTCGATACGAACTGTGAGCCGTTGTCCGTTAACATGATCTCCGGTACACCGAACAGACGGAAGATCATGTTCTCGACAAACTCCACTAATGAGTTTGCCTTAGCTTCGCGAAAAGGTTGTACCAGCACAAACTTGCTGAACACGTCGGTGGCAACTAGTAGGCACGTGTTGCGATTCCGCCCAGAGGGTGGCAATGGGCCAACGTAGTCCAGAGTCACGAATTGCCACGGATATTGTACCGGTTTCTGAATTCCCATTGGTGGGGTTACGTTTTGGTTCCCCGCTTTGCTTGATTGGCATTTTAAACATTCGCGACAGAAATTTCGAATGTCTTCGTTCATTTTTTTCCAATAAAAATGCTGTTTCAACGCAGCCAATGTTTTGGCGAACCCAAAGTGAGCTTTTTCATGCTCCTTTCGCATGATTTCAGCGCGCTGTCTACTGGGAGGGCAATATTTCCAAGCGAAACGTGGGTCACTCTGTCGGTTTGAGGATTTAACGTACCGGTACAATTTATCATCTATTATCCGCCAGTCGCTATTTTTGGCGGGGTCCTCTCGGATCTTCTCCATCAACTCGTCCTGCTCTGGATCTGAATAGGATACTGCGATCGTGTCAATTTCCACTGCTCGTGACAAACAATCAGCCAGGATGTTGCTCTTCCCCTTTCGGTACTCGAGGTCAAAATCGTAAGCCTGGATGCGAAGTGCCCATCTAAGAAGTTTTGCGTTTCCGGTCTCTGTACCTAGATTAAAAAGCCACAAAAGGCTTCTGGCGTCGGTCACGACTCTAAATTTTGTTCCTTCGACGTAGTGCCGGAAGTGGTGGATAGCCGATAATACCCCTAAGCATTCTTTCTCCACTGCTGCATATCGACGTTGTGTTCGGTTTAGCTTTTTGCTAAAATAGCTAATTACGCGGGTTTCCCCCCCTTGCTCTTGGATCAACGCCGCTCCGACGGCTCGATCAGACGCATCCGACTCGATGGTGAACATTTTCGTAAAATCCGAGTTTCCCAGAATTGGCGCTGACGTCAGCACCGACTTCAGTTCGTTAAACGCTTCCTCCGCTTCTTTCGTCCATGTAAACCGTTTGTGCTCCTTAGACAGTAAGTCCGTAATAGGGGCCGTGATTTTACTATAGTTTTGTATAAACCTCTGGTAAAATCCGGCTAACCCCATTAGCCTCCGAATGTCCTGCTGTGATTTGGGCCTCGCATAATTCAAAATCGGCTCAATCCTGCTGTTGTCTATCGCTACTCCGTGCTCGTTTAACAGGTATCCCAAATACACAACCTGTTTGCGGCAAAAACGAGATTTATCGAGCGATATTGTCAGGTTAGCCTTTCGTAATCTTTCAGCTACGATTTTTAGGAGTACTAAATGCTCTTTAAAGGTTTTTGACGCGATCACTATGTCGTCTAGGTACACAAATACCTTCGGTTCCAGGTCGAAGCCTAAAACCTTAGCCATTAGACGGGACATAGTGAACGGTGCATTCGTTAATCCGAATGGCAACACCTTGAAGCGGAAAACACCTTCAGCGGTTCGGAATGCTGTTAGATTGCGACTGCCTTCTTCCAGTGGAATTTGGAAATAGGCGTCTTTGAGGTCGATCACCGAGAAATATCTTGCCTTTTCCAATCGATGAAATATGTCTTGCATATTTTTCATTGGATAGGTATCTTTAATAGTCAGTTTGTTAATCTTCCTCGAATCTAGACAAACACGTACTTTGCCATTCTTTTTTAGAACCGGCACTAACGGGTTTGTCCATTCTGACTGGCATTCCTCAATCGCGTCCAATTTCCGAAACCGTTCCAGTTCCGCGTTCACCGCCGTTTGTACGTACGGTGAGCACTTGTACACTGGAGGATTACGCGGTATGGCGCCTTCCTTCAACGTTATCTTGTGCTCTATCAGGTGTGTTCGACCCAATACTCCTGTAGATGTAAGTTCGAAGGTCTTGATTACGTCTAGCAGATTTCTACGTTCTTCCGCGGATAAATTATGCTCTGTTTCTATCCCGTCCGGATCCGGTGTGGATTCGGTCGGCCCTTCGTATACTGGAATGTCGAGGGTATCGTCCTCTTCGTCTACTATCTGCACGTTACTATCACCCGGTTCGACTGTGAAACACAACTGTGTGTTTGTAGTTTGAATTACCGTTTCTAACTCTTCTGGCCCGCACCCCAAGTCGATCATGGGTTTAATGTTAAACGCGTCCCAAAAATCTGCACCTAAAATCAGCTGTCGGGAGATTTCCGGGACCACGATTATTGGAATGACTTTTGTTACATTTTTGTACGTCAATGGCAGATTTAAACTGCCAAGACATTCATAATTTGTTCCATCAGCGGTGGATACCCGTATCGCTGCTGGCTGAATTTGTAAGCTAAATCGATTTATTATGTCGAGAGAGTTCAGAATGCTGATGCCCGCTCCTGAATCGAGTAAAGCTTCTATTTCGGCATCGAATATTTTAATTTTGATGTGCGGGCATTTGCTGACTTGGATCTTAATATGGTAGACTTGTGTGAGCGGGTCAAATTGTAATGCATTGAGTGTGCTGTCGGGAATCTTATTTTTCGTCGGGATGAACGAATTCCCGGGTTCCCATCCCGTTAGGCGTTTCCCTGCTGCCGATAGTTGGCGTTAGGGTCCGCCTTTGCGGTACAGCGCTCGCAATTACGGATCGTCCTCCCCAAACTCCCACAGCCATAACAGAAAATCAGCTTCGGTTTCACGCACTGTCGCCAAGCATGTCCCATTTCTTGGCAATTCCAGCAGGCTCCTAGCGAATTCGACTGAACCTGTTGCCCTACTGCTGTGTGAAGCTCTCTAGTTGGTCGAAGATTAGACCTCCCATTCAACCTCATTTGTTCGCCGTTCGGCGTGCTCTGCTTTTCTGCCGGAATTGCTGGTAGAGAAGGGTTCGCGATTTGGTTGACACCTGTACCTCCTTCGGCCCCTTGAATCAAATTGTTTATATGGTCCTTGACCGGCGACAGTGGGGGTCCGAACTGGAAGTCTTGCATTAAACTTTCAATACGTCTGGTTAATTCCCTACGCATTTTCTTCTCTTCCTCATTCGTAGCAAGAGCCCGTTTCACCCGATACCAATAATGTAACACTTTCGACTCTAACCTTGGTTCACTTTTTTTGGACAATGATTTCTCGAGACTCGACATTCTACCCTCGACATAAGACGATTCGTCTCTTATGTTCACATTGCAGCGGTAGTTCCTACCCTCACTTTGGTCTTCTCTGAACAAACTTCTTAGGACTCTTTGCTTTCCGACCAAATCCAACAAGAATGTTTCCTGAGGTTGATTCCGAATCATCAATTCATAATCAACCTCCTCTTGATTGAGGTCCTCCGCTCGCGGAAATAAACGATTCATGTTGTGGATTGTAAGTGTTACTTTAAGCAAGAAATGATATAATGCAACAAAAATTATTCACACACAACAGGCCCAGAATATATATTGAGCACCAATAATTTTCGAAATAAAATGATTATATACGAAACTATGTAAATGATTATGCAATGGCTATATATTATCAATAAATCATCAATACTGGTTCATGCAAATATACAAAATAAGAAGATAATGTACTTAGTCTAGAGAAAAATATACTAAAGAAGCAAAAAAAAAATGAGTTCCCAAGGGAAAAAAATTATGAAAGAAGAATTAACGTCGCTTACAGAGAAAAATTACTTGCAGAAAATTATTATATACAATTACCACTAGTCTTAATCTAATTATAAAAGAAAAAAGAACTAACGGCTGGCAATTTTGCAAATAAATATAATTAGTATTTACAAAACAAAAAAAAAATGTAGAAAAGAAAAAATTAACGCCAAAGGAATGAAGATAAAAATAAATTAAACTAAGCCCTTTTATATATCACCAGGCCAAATCTGCAAAAGCCTTGTTTTGTTGGGCGCCAAATGTAACAGGTCCGCCTTTTCGCTACCCGTTTAATAAGCGGGTGGCTTAAGCGCCACTCTTCAAAGGAGAGACCACCCACCGAGATTAACGGTTGCCCAGCCTGAGACCCTCGCAGGGAGAGGTTCACTTTTATCCCGAGTTCGGGAAGGGAAGCGGGTTGGCAGACTTAAACACGTGACGCTATACTCCGTATGGCTACGTCACAAAACTTTACCTACGATACAGACCTGGCACTTAAGAACAGCAGCTTAGGAACTTACGACAGCAGACAAAAGTGACGGGTGATTTCATCACTGGCCGAGTCCAGTCTCCACCTAAAAATGACCGCAAAATGATTCGAGAGTGTCCTTGACTGATTTCGGAGTCAGCCGCCCCAGTAGAAAAATACTCAAAAAAAAACTAACAAGAACGCAAAACCGAACACATGAAGAAAATCCCTTTCAACCCGACTGCATGGAGGTTCGTCGCATGAACTTAAATGCTCGTTTCTATCGTACTACGGCAGTATATTCTCGGCGTTAACAATATCAATTGATACACTATTGGCATTTTGTGTTTCCACATATCATTTGCTCGATCGATTTATTCTTTCCACTTGCCTAGGCCTAATCATTTCTATCTTCTAATCTTTCCCATTCATTCCCTACTCGCTAGCGGTGTGTGCAAGGAAAAAAAGAACGTACGTACACTGTGCGGTGTGGTGGGTTGCTATCAACCGGCTGCTGTTGGTTTCGTTAGGGTCTCGGCCCTATTCAAGTCACATGCGCATGGACAATAGAAATATAAAAGTACTCACTCAATACCCGGGGTTTACATGAGGTTTACCGTTGCTGCTACTGGTCGATGAGGGTTAACAACAAAATGGCGGGGCCGCCATCACTGTCCTGGGCAATACGCGATCTATCTGATCCGCGCCACGCGGATCCCGAAATTTACTCCTGCTGCTGACGACGCACGGCGTGCGAAATTGGCTGGTTTTTACTCGACGCTAGTAGTCTCGATGCTGGTTGCTTGCTGTGTGTTGGATGCTGCCGATTGCTGTTCGGCCAGCCTATCCCGTACAGGGCGCAAAGTTGATGACGCTACCCTCGTCCGGCGTTGTAGCGGGCCGGGAAATCTTGAAGCTGACGGTGGGGTCAGAAGAAGTCGCTAACAATCTAGCAGGATGATAATCACTTGTTCCGTGGCGAATCTAGCGAAATATGAAAACCACACGAGGTAATTTTATGTACACCGCCTTTTGGCAAGAATAGGTGTCATACCTCTCGCAGCACACTTGCTTGCATGAGCTACGGTCACACACGGAGAGCACTCTTAAAGCGGGTACCGTTTTGCACTGCCTATCTATGGGAAAGGGAAAACTATTTATGCTAACTAGAAAAAGAATCTTCATGTGTTTCACCACCTGTTCAATAAATCACGACGCGGATAAATTACGGACTACTCCTGCCTCTTCCACAGGTCAGATCAAAGTGAAGGATCAGGACAAGGTGATCCTCAGATAACCGTCCTTGATCGAAACCTGCCTAACGAAATTCTTTTTCGCTGTGTTCGAAAGTACGAAGTTGCATTTTCGGTTAAAGTGATCTTCTTCTAGCGCACGGCTTGCATCTTGCCAACCCGACCAACCCCCAAGGTTAGAGAGCAAAGTGAAACACTCTCCCGACTGCGGGCGGGTCATCAGCCTTTATCGACAGGTCAACCTCCTCGATCGAGTTAGCGATGATAGGCAAATTAGGCAACGTAAGCGAGCGTCTGGGATATCATTCTGATAGCAGCACGTATGCAAATTTGATTTGATTTTGTGAGTCGGCGCGCGGTATTGCCGACCACAGATTTTTATTGAAAATTTACTTGGAGTAGCGATTTGAAAATGAAGATGAACTAATATTTAAATTTACCAATAATGCTAATAATATTGATAATGGAATCTTGGCCAATATTAACTTAATTCTACTAACTATATACATGTGAGTTCGTTACGTTGTAGATGGAGCGAGTCACCATCTACACGTACTGGAGTACTAGAGGTAGATTTCTTTACAGCAATGAGCGTTCCACCTCCCCTTCGTAAATGGCTAATCGCGTGGCTGCGGTCACAACGGAGAATGTTATAGTTACATGACAGCTCGGCATTTTTCACATCGTTCTGAAGCCATGTTTTGGTAAGTACGATCACGTCATAGTCACTAGAAGCAGTTATTAGGTAAAAGTCGTTTGTTTTCGTACGCACCCCGCCGGCGTTCTGATAATAAACAGTCAATGACGTGTTCGCTTGGATTGTTGATGGCGAATCGTCGGACGATACCGGTGTAATAGATTGCGATGAGTGGCTCGGAACTATAAAGCGAGGAGTGGCGCGGCGAGCAGGTACAGGTGTGCTACTTACTCCCGAAGCAGTCAATGCTACTGGAGCTGACGTTGAGAGGTAGATGGTGCTTTTGGCGTTTCGTTAATAATGGTTGGTGCGAGAGTCGTAGTTGTCAGTTTCCAAAAAAACTGTTTTTTGGTACCAATGTCTTCAAATTCACGAAAGCGAGTTCCTCGGGGCCAAGTATCCGTTGCAAGTGCGACAGGCTTGAGTTCAAGTGGCATTCCAATTTTATATGACACAAACGTAAGCGATCTTGTGCCTTTTCCACGAGGAACAAACTTGATTACGCGCAGATTGGTAGTTTTCAGTCTAGACTCCGTCAGCCCGGAAACCTTACTGTCAGGAATTTCTGGTAAAATGCCTGATAGATACAGCCAGAATTTATTGGAGTCCTGTTGAACAGCTTCAGAAACCACTAGACTTGTCTCTTCGGCTCCTGTACCGACGCCGCATGGAGACTTTGCCGGTCGACGGAGGGAAACATCGTCGTCGTCGTCGTCATTCTCACGCAGTCTTTTGCTCCTTGACGATGGTAGAAGCGGTGTATTGCAGAGAGACGCTAGGGGGCGTGACACGGAATTCAACAGGGTTTTGAAATTCGTACGAATGTCATTTCTGTTATCTGCCAAAATACCGTCACGGATTTCGGTTTTCAACGATTCTATGACAGATTCACTGGCTCTGTTAACTGACACCAAAGTATTTGCAAAACGTGCTTTAGACATAAGATTTTTGCATGCAGTGCACATCCAGACCAAATGTGGATTTACTTTGACCGAGGCAAGTGCACTATCAGCAATACCAGTACAGCGCATACAAAAAACCGACGAACAAAAAGCACCACATTTCATCGAATCGCCGGTGACGTCCTTTGCACATTTTTCGCAGACTAGCGACATTACGGAAAAACTAACAACACTGAATAAAATACCTGAACCGGTTACTCTGTTCAAAACACAGTTGGCGCTGATATCCTTTGAGAGAACGTATGGAATGTCAAACTAATTCGCTCTTGCTATCTCACCTCTTATCACTTCGATTGAGTACTGTACGCACCGTTGACTCCAAGGAAACCGCGCTTACGGCCGATGCAGACGTGGGAAGAGGACAGCAGAACCAATGGTATGTCGTCGAAACTGGCGATTGTGCGTGATGAATGAAAACACCGAGAGCAGCAAATCTCGGGTAAATTTTCAAATAGACCTAAGTGACAATGAGAGATTCTCTTCGCGTCTCCTCTCTTTTGTCCTTTACGGCTACATAAATGCATAGAAAAAGAAATTTTCAAAACATTTAGTTAACTAGTGACTCCGGCAACCGTTTTATGCAAAGCTGATGTGTTAAAATGCATTAGGATCGCCGTAAAAAGCGGAAGAGAGGAGACGCAAAGAGAATCTCTCATTGTCACTTAGGTCTATTTGAAAATTTACCCGAGAAATGGTTTTTTACATTCGATTTGGAGTAGTTACAGAATGTTTACACTGTATGTAACTTGATATTCGGACAGATTGCAGCGGGCGGTTGAGCTGAGTAAGCAGATCTGTAAGCGGGGCTTTAAGGTAAATAAGCGAAGTTGTTGTGAACTGGCTTGTTTACAGTGGTATGCAGCGTTTACAGCAGTACTTAGCGTTGTGGCGGTTCGGAACGGTGCGGTGCACAGTGGGACCATTCTGGAAAAAGGCGGTCAAAAGTCTTTTCTCGCTTTTCCTGACGTTTTCGAGCTTAGGTGTCTTAGGAGAAGTTTCATAAAAAAGTATTCTGCATCTAATGACATTTTCATATTATTGGATATTAAAGTGATAACAAATTTGAAAAAATTAATTTTTTATAGAAACTAGATAGCATGGTCATGTGTTCGGCAAAGTTGTAGAACTTTGAATTTCATCAAACTTTGCCGAAGATACTAAGTATCTGCATCATATGGTTTGCGAGATATAATTGACTTTCTGTCGTGACCCCCTTAAAATCAGTTTGTTAAACTTCTTGTACACAAAACCTCATCTAACAGGTTCGACATGTTCTACAAACTTTTGGATACTATCAAAATACGTAACTTTCTAGAAGGTGTATATATCATATGTTGCTTTATTTGTTTTAAAAATGGATTTGAAGCATAAATTTTACCGTTTTTACAAGTAATTTTTTCCGTAAATAGGCACCTACTGGCAGCTAAAGTTAGCATCGCTTGAACCACCATAGAATGTAGCATAAGTGTGCCAAAAAATTTTGGCCGGGTCTGGCCAGGCATTTTGGTTGTTTCAATTATGAATTACATACATATATGCTGGTTTTAGTAAGTTATCAGGGTTTTATTATTCGTACATGTTCATAATAGTTTCACAGGACCTCGTCCACGTCTGTTTCGCTATCTGTTGCAGAATTATTTTCGTTCTGGGATTATTGTAAAAGTTTGTGTACTGCTCGCTGGTAACAACTGCATTGATTTTTTTACTGTTGGTCTTCTTAAAGTTGAAATTAATGCATCCGACGTCATTAACAATCTTCTGAAAACAGCTTCGTTTGTCGATATTGTCGTTAATTCACGGTAATAGAAAAAATAATAGATGCAGCTGTTCTACCAGTCGGTCGTCTTTCGGAAGAACCTCAAGAGTGCCGTATCAAAGACATAAAACGTTCTAGAGAAAAACGTGCACGTAAATGTTCAAGGTATGTTAACAGTAATGAATCATGATTGTATGCAATTATTGAAACAATCTGATTTCTGAACAGAATATCGACAAACGAAAATGTTTTCAAAAAATTGTTAATGACGTCAGGTCCATTGATTTCAACTTTAAGAAGACCAACAGTAAAAAAATCAATGCAGTTGTTACCAGCAGCATACAAACTTTTACAAAAATCCCAGAACGAAAATAATTCTGCAACAGATAGCGAAACAGACGAGGACGAGGTCCTGTGCTCATTATGAACATGTACGAATAATAAAACCCTGATAACTTACTAAAACCAGCATATATGTATGTAATTCATAATTGAAATAACCAAAATGCCCGGCCAGACCCGGCCAAAATTTTTTGGCACACTTATACTACATTCTATGGCGGTTCAAGCGATGCTAACTTTAGCTGCCAGTAGGTGCCTATTTGCGGAAAAAATTACTTGTAAAAACGGTAGAATTTATGCTTCAAATCCATTTTTAAAGCAAATAAAGCAACATATGATATATACACCTTCTAGAAAGTTACGTATTTTGATAGTATTCAAAAGTTTGTAGAACATGTCGAACCTGTTAGATGAGGTTTTATGCACAAAAAGTTTAAGAAACTGATTTTAAGGGGGTCACAACAGAAAGTCAATTATATCTCACAAACCATACGATGCAGATACTTGGTATCTTCGGCAAAGTTTAATGAAATTCAAAGTTCTACAACTTTGCCGAACACATGACCATGCTATCTAGTTTCTATAAAAAATTAATATTTTCAAATTTGTTATCCCCTTAATATATAATTATATGAAAATGTCATTAGATGCAGAATACTTTTTTATGAAACTTCTCCTAAGACACCTAAGCTCGAAAACGTCAGGAAAAGCGAGAAAAGACTTTTGACCGCCTTTTTCCAGAATGGTCCCACTGTGCGGTGTGGCGAGGTGGATTGTTGAGGGCGCAACAAAATGTCTTCCACTCTCGAGCTTCTGATGGAAGTTTGGCAATCAAATTACAGATCCTACCTGTAGTACTAGTCAAACAATATGCGGCTTGCGTGGTGAAGCAGTGGACGTGGATAAGATTTTCAGCAAAACTCGTTTGCGATCAAAGCGATTAGCAGCAAAAAATAGTTAGTTTAAGTGGAGTGACACAGAACACGTAAACACAGTATGACAGTGATGCCAAAAATGTGGTTTATTAGTTGAAATTCAAGTAGCAGTCAAAATTAAACAGTTCAGCCGAGATGCTGAAAGCTTGCCTAGTATTGTTACCGGTACCGCAAATGTTGTAGCAATATCTTAAAAACTACGATTTCTTCCAGTCGACTGGATAATACCTTGGTAGAAGTCACCAAGAGAGGGAATTTATCTGAATGTGGAAACTCCTTAATTCAATCTAAGAGAAAATCGATGACGTTCTCCGTTCAATAGCCAACTAGATTCCCTGGGTTCTAGTCCCCCTTCGGACCTTATATGGGTTACTGCAGAAGTGATATATGATAGGGCTACATATGTACTGTCACCGCAACTGTTCCTCGTCGTGATGGACGAGATTTTAATTGAAGCCATTGACAGTGAACTAAACCGAGGATTACCCTAGACACTTTTGACTATGGCCGACGACATTCTCTTGCTCTGCTAACGACTAGCGATGGTCGGGTAGCGGAAAATTTACCCGAAATCCGCGCGTGAAATCCGGTCGGGTTCGGGTATTGAAAAAAAAAATAATTTGCGGGTTCGGGTCGGGTACGGGTTCTTAATTTTTGGTTTTGAAACCGGGTACGGGTCGGGTCGGGTATCTCTATTGACCTCATTTAACACTAAAGATTGTCGAGTATCCGGACTCGTACCCGTGCCCGACGGGTTGCGGTCGGGTTCGGGTATCAAAATAAATAAACTTGCGGGTTCGGGACGGGCACGGGTTTATTTTTTTCTTAATCGGGTACGGGTCGGGTTCGGGTATTCAAATTTTCATACCCGACCATCTCTACTAACGACAATATGATACGCAGAGCAAACTTGATGATCTCCGCGACAACTCCAAGGTAGCAGATCTCATAGTCAACGTCGCAACCTCCAAGTCAGTGGGATTGAATATTAACAGTGCATCCAATTTCATAGTAGGGGGACAAAAGGTTGGAACTTTGGAATACTCGGCTCACAAATGCGTTCATTATACATCATTCGGGATTGGTGGCCTCAGATAGAAACAGTGATTCGGAAGCGTCAGTGAAGAAGGATCTGACATATTTTGAAAAGAGGAACGTACGAAATCTGCAGGAAGACACTCAAAAGGAGAACAGAAGAAGCAGATCTAGAGGCTACTGATGGCGTGGTCGTGCCAACTGTATTCAGATTATTATTGGAATCTTTTTTGGCGATAGATAAAAACCATGGCAGATCACCGTCGACAGTTTAGAAACCAGACTTCATCCCTTCGTTCTATCGAACCAGAAGCCAAAGGATATGGACACATCAGTAATTAAGTCATCAGTAAGAAGACAAAAATGGGAAATATTACAATAATTCAAAATATTGGACGCAGTGGTTAACATACGACGAGTGGCTTGTCAGACCAACGACGTACCTCAAAGCCAATTGGAAGGCCTTACCACGAATATGAAAAATACAGAAAAATTCAAATTCCCGATTTATAACAATTTTTGCCGAATTCCCGATTTTTTCCCGCATTTCCCGAGTCTGCGGCCACCCTGTGTTAGACTGCAAAATACACATATTCTAACTGTTTATAACGCGTTCAGGAGTACCTCAGGGCAGTCATTTGGGCCCTCTGCTGTTTGTTATCGTCATGAACGAGTTGCCCAATACGGTAATTGATGTTTTTGTGTTAATCTATGCTGATGAGGTGGAAATGCTTGTTCCTGTACGTTCCCCAAAGGATTGTACGACTCTTTAAGAGAACTTGAATCGTTTTCTTGGCTTTTGCCAATTGTTTGGGCTGAGAGTAAACGTTGCCAAATGCAACGTGGTCTCTTTCAGTCGCAAATCACGCAAAATCGAATACGGATACCGTCTAGGTGCTGATTTAGTGCCAAGGAAAACTTGCCACTGTGATTTAGATATTGAAATGGATAGTGAATTGACCTTTAGCAAGTACATCGGGAAGATAGTAACGAAAGCAAGTTCATTATTTGGAATGCTGAAACGATTTAGCCGTGAACTAGATGATCCGTATACGATAATTGCTATTTACACGGGATTGGTCCGCACGACAATTGAGTATGCAAGCGTGGTGTGGCGTCCATTCCGTTAACCGGATCCATATATTCATTCCGTTAACCGGACCATATATACGTTAACCGGATCGAACGCGTGAAGAAAAAGTTTGTGCGATATGCTTTGCGCAATCTTGGTTGGACAGATGAAATGCCTGATTATCGATCGCTTTGCTTGCTAGTTGTGCTATCCTATAAAGGTGCGTTGAGATTGGCAACATGTGGCATGCAACTTTTTACAAACTGTTGCCCGATGTTTCCTAGCAACATAGCAACGCATAACAAATATTCAGGTTGCAACAGAAGCAGCATCGAGTAACAACTGACATGTCGCACATCATATGTTGCATTCCACATGTTACCAAAAAATTGCCCCGTTTAAACGCACCTTAAGAATGAAATATTGTATTAGGCTTGGGATATAATAGAATATAATATAATTGTAATTCGTAGTGGTAAGAAGTGTATGTTATTTGCTTCATATCACATTAGTCGGAATCAACAGCTTAAATGATCGCAGAATTTTTATCGATGTTCTATTTTTAAAAGACGTTATTTCAGAGAAATACAGTGCTCCATATTTGCTCAGCCAAGTGACAAGATATGACAGAAGAACCAACTTAAGGAGAATTAGGCCGGTCCATTTATCGAACAGGTCGCACAATCATGCCCGGAATGAGCCCCTGAATCGAATGATAGCTCTTTACAACGATCTTTATTCCGTTATTTCCATAAAGATGTCAAGTGGACAGTTGAAAGATAATCTTAAGCAATATTTTAATCACTATGCATAAAGTATTGGTAAGTATTGGTTAGAATTTTATGATGACGGGCAAAACCTATATAGTTGGATTTCGAATTTGGCACGGTTCGGTTTTGGCATGCCTATATTCTGTTTCTGTTTCTGTTTGCAGCACGAGGTGGGGCAGTTAGAGCCAAGTCTGTCCAGGGCTGAGATAAGGTGGTTGTGATAATGATAAAAGAATCCTTGCGGATAACGCTAGCGCCATAATGCGTTGGTGATGATGGATTAATGAGGAGGAAGAAGAATGACAGAACTTGGCTCTTTCCATATCCGCTATAATTGTGTACATGGTGGAATATTGAATAAGATGACTTGTACTTATCTTGTTTTCTCCTTCCTTTGTTTGTTTGCTCGTCTTGTCCGTCTTCGATCTTACTTAAGCCCAAAGCCGGCTCCACGCCGTCCTCTCCATCGTTGTCGCCAGTGCAGTCGTCTGTGGCTGATCTCTTGCCGCCCTCACGACAACATTGTTGCCGTGAGAAGAAGCGATAGAGATCAGGCAGAGAAAGAAAAGAAAAGAAAAGAGGAAATTTTTAGTCAACATGTTGATTGCAATTTTCGGGTTAGTAATATCACAGAGAACAGACTACCAGGTAATTGACAAAAAGTGTGTAAAAGGTTTTTATGTAATCTACGAGTAATCCTTCAATAGAGCACCCCTCGAGCAGTAAGTGGCAAACTAAATCTTGATGTCGCTGCCATCGCTGCTATGTAACTCCAGCACAAAGAAATATTGATAAAGGTTCATGGATATTTTTTGATGCGTTTGGCAAACTATTTCTGGAGGGCGCTACCGACAGATTTTACACACAAAAAATCGATTACTTCCTTCGAACCTGTTGATCTGTTCTCTGTGGTAATATCACGAGAATTCTATGTCTGTCCATCACCTATGCTGCTATCGACTAACTACTCGCTAGGATCGCTACTCATCTCTCCAACTACACGTGCCATCACGATTGACCCAGCGCTGTTCAACCACCTATGCTCATTAAAAGCCACAGCCGCTTCTTTATCTACCATCTTTGCAGTATTGTAACGCTGTTGGCGTAAATTTTCGAATATTTTGTGCGGAATATTATTCAAGAGCAATATTATCGCTCAGAACTATCGAAAAACTACTTGAACTTCCGAAAAATAGAGCAGATGCAATATAATGGGGACTGGTTCTCGCTCGTATTATTCCCGGTGGCATTAATTGCCTATTTGTAGCGGTAGTCAACCGATTTGTCGGTATGCTCTTCAGACCGTGGTCAATTGAAGTGATTCTGTAACTAAGAAAGAATGAGGTGGATCAAGTAGAACTTCACTTGGAGATATGTATATATGCCGTGTTAAGTCTTAAGTGCAAGCTGTCACTGAAGCAAGACTTAATGAGATGTTAACGACGTTGATAATTTTGAGGATGGTATTGAATCGAAAAAATCCTCATACCATGGCCATATATTATGTGCTATGACCATATTTTAGGAAGTGGGAATGATGGTATATTGAGGACAGCCCTTCGCTATCGCTTGAATCAACCAGAGAATTGAATATGTTTTTACTTGAAGAGCTATTACTGCTAAAAAGATTTAGTTAGAAGTGGAATTCCAGTTGAAGTCTGCCAGGATTGGGCAATGGGCAGAACATAAGCATATCGAGGCTATAAAGCTTTTCGAGAGGTCCACTGTACTGAGTCCGACCGCGACGACAGCAGCAAGAATGGAGAGGAGCAGGCCGCCGGTGAGTTGCCACCGTCCGACTTGATGGACTCTCCGACAGTAGCTCATCAGCATTAGGAGGGTCTTTGGAAGACAAACAGCGTCATTCGTGATAATTTTATATTGTTAGTTGAATACCGTTAACGCGGTCACAAGACATGCAAATCACTCTAATAAGGAGGGAAATGAGAAAATAACAAGAATAATTATAATTAATTACATCCAAAACAAAAATTATTGTATTATTTGGTGACAGTAACAGCAACGATAGCAATATTAGTAATAATAGTAATAACATAGGAAACTGACACAGGAAACACAGCTACTGACTATAACTTCCTGCCCATTAATAATTGTAGTTTGGCAGCATAGGTATAAGAAGAATTTCCGACTCATCATAGAACACTCAAACATATATTCATTCGTACCTATACACCTATGCACACTCATACATGCATACACATGTATACATGTACGTGTGTGTATATTTTTCAGTGCTGTGCTGTCCATAATCGCATAACAGCCACAAATTCTATGGCAATCTCATAGAGAATGTCTCAATTACGCAAATAAAGACATCACATCATTTTGAACACTCGTTCGTTCTAACTATCGATAAATTTTAATTTTCATGAGTAAGTCAACATCTCATGAATGGTGGGTAGGATTTGGTTTCAGTTTTCTAGAGAAATTTCTGTGCATACCAGCATTTCATCTAGGGAACTGAGTAAGCCCTCCCGGTGCTTTGGCCTAAACGGACTTGATTTAAAATCAGATCCGTTCAATTTCGCTCCATTCCACATTACGAGACACATGCTACACGTGCGTACGAAATTATGCAATACCACATACTACACATATATCCAACTTAAACTATATTACATTCTACATGCGGAACTAAGATTAGGTCGGTTAGCCGAAGTACGCGTCAAACCACCTACCCGTGGGAGGGGTTCGATTTTGGCATGCCTATATTGGCAACAAAAGTGTTCGTTTTTGGCAACACAAGATATTTCATTTCCAAAAATATGCATAAATATCAATCAGTTTCCGCATACATCCTTTAAATGA
Organism: Sabethes cyaneus; assembly: GCF_943734655.1. Lineage (NCBI taxonomy): Eukaryota > Metazoa > Arthropoda > Insecta > Diptera > Culicidae > Sabethes > Sabethes cyaneus. The sequence continues at coordinate 72,636,763 of NC_071353.1, forward strand.
CGAAAAAAATGATGCCATCAGTATGTTCATGAAATAAGTTATATGGTTTCGAACAATATTTTTATTGCCGTAGGACTACGTCTTACCGCAGGATTTGCACCGGACGGATAGCTCTTGGCGGACGCTTTAAACAGAAAATGGTTGCAATCGTCGATCAACGATATTTAGTCAATTTCTAAAGCATTTAAATTCAATTTTTTTCACATCAAAAAAGGGTCTCGATTTAGGTACGGTTTCGATTTTAGCAATATAGGCGACACGCATTTGTTGCCAAATGCGAAATCGTACTGTATATCAATAAAGACAAATCAAACCATGGCAGAAGAATGATGTCGTTGCGTAAAACCTAGCGCATTCCATCTACTGCACCTCTTATGACGCTTATAAGAATAGCTTTTAGTCACCTTTCTAGTCGCAAGAGAGTGTTACTTTTGCGTCTTTTCAGATATATGGGATTTTGTGAAGTGAACATATTGTTAATATATTTGCTACCACGTTATCATAACCGTTAAGATTAGGGCACCTCAGCCGCAGAAGCTTAAACAAAATTAAAGCAAACTTTTATTGCACCAAGATGATGAATCTAAGCAATAAATAATTGTATAATTGATAATTGTAAATAATAAGTACCATACAATTGTCTTAGCGTTATCAAGACATTTACATTCAGTCCAGATTTGAACCCCATTGAACATCTTTGCAGATCATTTCAAAACTATAAGAAAACATTCGATTGCTAACAAAAATGACTTAAACCGATCTCTTGTAAAAATGGTCAGCATCATAGGTATTTGAGAAATTGGTTGATTTTATTCCAAACAGGTTGAAACAGATCATCAAGAATGTAGATGGTCCTCAAGGTACTGGTTAAGCGAGAAAGGATATTTATTTCAACTAATAGTTAACTGTCCGAATATTTTTTTGACTGCATTTTTAGGCAATTCAAACTATAGTATGGACTCTAACGTAAAAACAACATGCTTTTCGCATAATTATTGCCATGCATCATATTCTTAGTTAAACGTTGTTTTAAAAAACATGTGACCATTCTTTGTAAAAATACTGAGCAATACTATTAAAAGAAAAATTTGTGCGTTGCTGTACGATTACATGTTAATGTTTTCCTACGAATAACAGACGAGTTACAAGCTCTCCCTAACTACATATCCCAACGCAGAACGCAATAAAAATAAGAGTTCTAAACTGTAAGTTTACAATATCCTGTCTTACCTGGCACTAAACATAGATCGTTCCATAAGTTTCACACTTTTATCTGTAGAAGTGGTATGCATATCAAGCATGGTTAATGTTACATAGCTTTGAAAAGGCATCGCCCATCGTTTTGGCTCTTTATACATCAAATCTAACAAGTTAACTCCACCACAGTTGCGCCATTTCTCTACAGGTTCAGTAAGCAGACATACACTTTGTTTGAATTTTTGAAAATGGTTCAGAAAGGTTGTTTTTCCGCTTCCAATGTTTCCCTCGATGAAAACAGTGAACGGTTTCTTGTCGCGTAAGCCAAGTTTTTCCAAACCTGTCGATGTAGCCATATCTTTAAAGCTGCGTCCTGATGAAAAAATAAATATTAGCGTTTGTACACATGGCGAGTAACGTTAATGATTTTACTTGACTAAATTTATCACAGGAAAACAACTTCTCTGTAAAAGAGCGCTAATACTTGTGACAATTTTTTCGAAAACAAACGCGCATCACTAGGTTTGAATTCAGCAAATTCAGCACAATTTTACCGCGAAATTGTTTCGGGCGAATTCGCGTAAAATGGTGCTGCCACCTTGATAAGTTTATTCCACCCCAACCCTAGAGTGACTATATACAGAGTGGCGCCAAGTCATCCCAAATGTATGCAATGCGGTTTATCCTAGGTTTTTCTTTCTCTTTCCTGCATACGCGTTGGATAGGTTGTCTGCTCGATTGGAATGACACTGACAGATAATTATCATTCCAATTTTGACATTGTCGCCACTCTGTATATAGTCACTCTACCCAACCCCATCGACATCTCTATATCGTCTATATCGAGCTGCAGTAAACGTCAGCGACAGCATGTCTGTGGGGCACAAAATTTGACAGCGGGCCCAAATCAGACTGCTGGCAGTTGAGTGAAACGCAGTGCTGAATTACTATCTCATTTTCGCACACACGAGATGTTGGCGGCATGGTTGTCTGCCGATGGGGTGGCACTGGCACCCGAAAAATAGCCTGTTTACCTACACTCTTAAATGATTCTACCTGTAAATAGGTAGGATTTAGTTAAAGCTAGGTTGAAAATACTCAAAATGCCCTTAAAGTGTACAAACTCAAACTTTGGGTAAAAATTTCAACCAATTTTGGCTACTTGCTACCGATAATTGAATTATTCTCTATGACAAATAACGCAATTTTAAGTTCCTACTACCAATTTTTTGGTTGAAAAACTACTCCAAATCTGAGTTTGTACACTTTAAAGGCATTTTGAGTAGTTTCAACCTAACTTTAACTAAATCCGACCAATTTACAGGTAGAATCATTTAAGAGTGTAGAGTGACTACAGCCTGAATTCAGCGGGGTGCTATCCCTATCTTAACGAACGGTGTTTGACAGTCGACTTAACGAAGGGCGCTATTTCAAGAAATGCAAGAAATAGCGCCCGTCTGACAGGTAGATTTGCTGCCAACCTTGTCGAGATGTGCTGAGATGTTGGCAACAAAAACATGGCACCCATCGCAAGCCCCTGCCTGAATTCGTTAATTGGGCCACGACTGCACTCCAGCTGATTCGCTAATTGGGCCGACTGACAGTTGTTAGAAAATTCTAAACTCGAAAATTCCATACAATTTTGACATTCAAGTTGTCACATAGCCCAATTAGCGAACGCCCAATTAACGAACCGCCCAATTAACGAAACTTTGCTGTATATACAGAGTGGCGACAATGTCAAAATTGGAATGATAATTATCTGTCAGTGTCATTCCAATCGAGCAGACGACCTATCCAACGCGTATGCAGGAAAGAGAAAGAAAAACCTTAGAAAACCCGCATTGCATACATTTGGGATGACTTGTCGACTAACATTTGAAAGGGGCGGATAAGCCAACTGTCAAACAGAACGAGTGAGAATTCATTTTCCTATGCTGCTCCAGCAAAAAGTAACTCTCACTCGTTCTGTTTGACAGTTGGCTTATCCGCCCCTTTCAAATGTTGGTCGACACTTGTCGCCACTCTGTATATAGTCACTCTATGTTTACCCTAAGGCCCCGTACAGAGTAAACGCGACAGCGACGCGACACGACTTCGCTCTCATGTTGCTAAATGCACAGTCCTGTTTCGGGCGAAAAAGGGCTGCGCGTATAACTACAGCAAGAAATGTCGCGTCGCGTCGCATGTCGCTTGCACTCTGGCGGTACCCTAAAGCAATGTTAATTCGGGTAACGAACCTTAATATTGGCTGTACCTAATGATGGCAGTTTAAGTAAATTTAAGCAGTTTAATGCAATTTATTGAACATTTTTGCGGATTTGTAATGTATTATAGATTGTATAATATTTTTCTGTTGAATAAATGAAAATACGGCAATATAAATATACGCACGGTGTTCAAAATACCGTTATTAAAAAATAAAATAGGCCATTTAAACGGAAAATACCAGTTGGTTTGTATTGCCGTCCTACACCTCTGAGCCAATTTAAAAAAAAATCGATCGACGAATTTTTGAGTTACGCCCTTTTGAAGTTTTATAGGGCAGATTGCTCATATAAAGTAAATAAAAATCTTCAATGACACTTCCAAAATGAACGTAAATCACAGTCGGTATTAATTTTTATGTAACATACGACCATTACCGACCATTTTAGGAGCTTTACGCTGTATTGGGACTAACCGGAAATGTTCCGGATTAAGCTATTGCTGTGGAAAGTAGCCAGTATTGAACATGAACAAATACTTATCATGCGACACCTCAAATTACGCCAGAATTTGAAAACTAGATCACTGACAGTCAGATCAACTACCTAGCACCACCTTGGTTATATCTGGACAAGTTCCGGGGACTTCCGGGAACACCCAGACGAGTGACCAATTTCGTTCATGACCAAAAACTTATCGTGCGATACCTTAAATCACACTAGAACTCAATAACTAGATCAATGGAAGCCAAATCTGCTATCTAGGATCAGATTTGGTCATATCTGGACATATTTGGGGGACTCCGGGAACCTTTATGTGTGTCGAGAAAGAGGAGTTGGATTCCTACTGAGCCCAGGGGCACATGCGGCCCTGATGAAGTGGGAACCAATAAATGAGCGAATAATGTAGCCAGATTCAGAACACGGGTTAGGAACCTTACGGCAATCCAGTGCTATGCGCCAACAGATGCTGCCGACCTGCAGGAGAAAGAGAGTTTTTAAAGCCAGCTGAACAGCATGGTTGAGAAAATCCCGAAGGGGGACATCCAAATTCACATGGGCGACTTCAACGCGAAGATTGACTCAAACAACGCGGACCTTGAACGCGTCATGGGACGCCATGGCCTAGGAGAGATGAGCGAAAACGGGGAGCTGTTTACAGAATTCTGTGGAATGGTCATTGGTGGATCGCTCTTCCCCCATAGACCAGTACATAAAGTCACGTGGGTTTCCCGCGACGGCCGAACAAAAAACCAAATCGACCACATCTGCATCAGCCGGAAATGGAGAAGGAGCCTTCTTGATGTACGCAACAAACGCAGCGCTGACATTGCATCCGACCATCATCTTGTTATCGCTGAGATACGTCTGCGCGTCGCACGTGTCCAACGACGGGAGGAGAAAGTTGGGTGCCGCTATGACGTCCGCCGATTGGAGAATCCTGAGGTGAAACGGGCCTTTGTTGAACAACTTGAATCTCGAGCCTCGGAGTTGCCACCTGGTGGAACCGTCGAAGAGCAATGGACCGGCATCAAGAACGCCTTCATCATGACCAGTGATGAAACCCTCGGCAAAGCGCGCAGTGGGCGAAGGGAGTGGATTTCGGATGAAACTTGGAGGAAGATCGACGAGCGGAGAGAGGCGAAAGCCGGCATTGAGCGAGCGCGGACCAGATCGGCTAAGACAGCTGCCCGTCAACGATACGCCGAACTGGAGAGGGCTGTTAAACGTGCTTGTAGGCGGGACAAGAGAGCCTGGACTAACTCCCTAGCCGAACAAGGAGAAACCGCCGCCGCCAATGGTGATATCCGTTTGTTGTACGATATTTCTCGCCGCCTTAGTGGTGCCAGGATGAATACAAAGATGCCGCTAAAGGACAGAGCTGGTCAGCTATTGACTGACCGTACAGAACAGCTTAAGCGATGGACTGAACATTTTGAACAACTCTTCCGAGTTTCAAATGTCAGAGACCAACAAAACCAGCAGCGTACGACGCCTACAGTTCGTCGAATAAATCGCGTGAACTCGGAGGCGCCATCGCTGGATGAAATTGTAGCAGCCATCAAGAGTATGAAATCCAATAGAACGCCAGGGATAGATCGTATTTCAGCCGAAATGCTCAAAGCTGACCCATCTTTGTCAGCCCAGATGATGCATCAGCTTTTCAGCAATATATGGGAAACCACAACTTTTCCGGTGGACTGGATGCAGGGCATATTGGTCAAAGTCCCTAAGAAAGGAGATCTAAGCTAGTCCATCTCATCGAAGCTCAGTAGGAGGCGTTCTCGTGCAAGGTTTTGCACGACGGCGTCTTGTGCGTCCCCATAAGGGTTACTGCTGGCGTGAGACAGGGCTGCATTTTATCACCGCTTCTGTTTCTCATCGTTATGGATGAGATATTAGTTGGAGCAATTGACAGTAGACCAAATCGAGGATTGCCTTGGAATCCTCTAACGATGGAGCAGCTAAATGACCTCGACCTAGCCGACGACATTGTCTTGCTAGCACAACGCCGAAACGACATGCAGAGCAAGTTAGATGACCTCTCCGAGAGCTCCCAAGCAGCAGGTCTCACAGTTAATGTAGCGAAAACTAAATCTATGGTAGTGAACACTGACAATACCACCAACTTCACAGTAGCGGGACAACAAGTTGAGCAGGTAGACGCCTTTCAATATCTTGGTAGCCAAACAATGCCCGATGGTGGTACCAAGACTGATATAGCCACACGGATCAGGAAGGCCAGGGGTGCCTTTGCAGGTCTGCGAAACATTTGGCGCTCAAACCAGATCACTCTACGTACGAAAACCCGAATCTTTAACTCAAACGTTAAATCCGTACTGCTGTATGCCTGCGAAACGTGGTGCGTCTCAGCGGAGACAACTCAAAAACTGCAGGTATTCATTAACCGGTGCCTGCGATACATTATTCGTGCCTGGTGGCCTGATAATTGGATATCCAATGAGGAAGTCCATCGTCGGTGTCATCAACGGCCGATAGCCACAGAAATTCGTGAACGTAGGTGGAAATGGATCGGACACACCTTGATGAAAGGAGCGAACGAGGTTTGCAGAGCAGCACTAGACTGGAATCCACAAGGACAGCGTAGAAGAGGCAGACCCAGAGGCTCATGGCGACGGAGCTTAGCCAACGACATCCGGGCTGTAGACGAGAACCTGTCCTGGCGACAGGTAAAAGCCATGGCGGGTAACCGTCAGCAGTGGAGATCTCTGATTTCATCCCTTTGTTCTGCCGGACCGGCGGACATGGACACATAAGTAAGTTTATCTGTGCGCTGCACTATGGGCCAGAAATTTAAATTTCGGAACAAAAATATTTGCGGTTAAACAGCATGTCTCAGCTCAATGTGGTCTTCGGCAACTTTTTGAATAAAAAATTGATGCATATTTTGAAAGGGTCGTCCAATATTTAAGCGTTACTTAAACAACAATTTAAGAAATAACTTTTTGAGTAAATTTTTTTTCACCTTTTTGGTTTCAGAATATTAAAGATAAACCAATTTCAAGTATTTTTTCTGAAGATTTCAAACTTCTACCTTTTACCCATTTTCAGCAATAGACCTTTGTTTATAAACGACCCCTCAAATCAAATTTCTTCTTGTAACATGTTTATTTCAATAGACAGCTCAATGTGATGTTCTAGAAAATATTTTGCACATAAAGGAGCAATATTTTTGCCGAAGACTGTTTTGCTTTATATGCATTAATTATTAAGATATAACTGATTTTAGGTTAAAAACCTTCTGATGAAAAATCCGAATATCTTAGCCATCTGCAAGTATCTGCAATTAATTTGCATACCAATTTGTAGGGAATTATTAAAGCTATCTGCCCAAATGTGTATTTCAGAGAATACCATGCATTTTATAAATTAATAAATATGCGTCCTAGCGTCAAACAATCTTCACAGAAAATATGTATTTCAACATACTAAATAACTTTGTAGAACATTCGTAAGCAATAAAATAATCGTGTGCAAAGTTATTGAGTGTAATTGATTTTCAAATGCTCTTTTAACACATCATTATATTTCGTAATCGGAAAGAGATAGATAGTTACTTTATTCAGCAAAGTTGCTTATTTTAGTATTTTCTGCAACTTTTGGAGAAAAACCCGATTTAATCCACCTAGTGGTGAAAGGAACCTTTGTTATACGGTCTTACTTGCTATTTGAGATAGAAATCGACACGTCTTCGGAACATAATTCATCTATTGGTTATCGTTGCGTAGTACGTTTACATAAAATTTTTGAAAATTGAATAAGTTTACAAAATTTTAACAAAATAGGAACACTTAAATTTTGATAGATTCTTTGTTCATGAAATTGCCGAATAAGGATAAGTAAGTTGTTATTAATCTGAGTAAGTGCAAATAAAAGTAAGTTGTAAGTGGAAATCTTATCCTTTAGCATATACGTTGTCTAGTAAAGGTCTAGTTTATAGGTTTTTGAACTATGCATAGTTTCCTGTAATGCCATTTTATTTGACTCACATCAATAGAGTTTTCTTGAATAATTTTCATCAATTTTTATTAACTCACGCTGTTGTATTTTATACAACACGTGTAGGTTTTTCAACGCCATATTGTTATAAAGTTACAAATCGTTGTTTAACTAACGTATATTCTTCAACAAACTTATTGTGAGCAAAATATCATAATTATTCAATGCATTAATAATTTAAATTGTTGGGAAAATTTATGCAGCAAAACTATCAGCAAATGTAAAATGTTTAAAATGTATCCGTCTGCTGGTACTCGAGTAATGCGGAGTCAAAATTAGGGTATTTTTTATAATCAAAGTTCCACAGATCCTAAACAAGCAAACATAGAGGTATAGTCTTTTCAGCAAAGTTGTGTATTTTTACTATTTGTACAATTTTATAGTACATGAAAAAGTCATACAACAATTACAAAAAGAGCAAAAATAGAAAAACTGATTTTACAAATTCATATACAATAAATAAGATATTTCTATCTTCGCTGCAGAGATAGAAGGTTACTGTCTTCAGCAAAATTTCCTGTAATAATATGCTTTATAACTTTGCAGAACACATCAATGTGTTATATTGACACTGAAGAAAAATAATTTTTTTATTTCACTTTTAGGGGGATTAATCAAAATTTAAATTCCACCAGACGATAGAGCTTTCAATTTCAAGAAACTCTTCTAAAGGTTCGATAAACCTAATATAAACCACACGTTTTCTTTGGTTTGGGGCTATTGTGCGCGCGAGTAACTGTGTTACAACAGTTGGCGCGAGTGTTCGAGGGGTAATATCTTTCAACCGGTAAAACCAATTCTTATGCAATCCTGCATATATATATATATATTCGTAGTGTCAAAACCTCTCGTTTGATATTAAAATATTTCAAATTAGGTAAATTATCTTGATTAAAATCATTATTAATTATTGTTAATTTTGGTGTGGTGTATACGGTTGCTCATAACTTTCAAATTAAACGTCCAATCAAAAAACCATTCAATAGCGATCTATTAGGATATATTATCTTTCCAATGAGACTAATAGCGCATAAATCGGTTTGGCCATCTCTAAGAAACAGGCGATAATTATTACCTTGTCAAAACAGGTTTTTTAAGCATAACTTTTAAACTACTTGTTTGTTTTCAATTAAAAATTGCTGAACAATTTAGCTTTAATCAGGGCTTTCATTTGATACTAAGATCGTTGAAATCGGCCATGTAGTTCCGAAGAAACAGTATAATCAATATACCGTGGACCCCCGTTCGTTTGACCGTTTTTAATCTGAACACTTTTTAATTTGAACCCCGCTGGTTTGCACGATGTGCAAATTAAAAATGGTTCAAATGTCATTCTCAACATGGCATCATTTGCCTTCGCAGACAATGCACATAAACACGATTTGTTTATACTGATCTAGCGTTTTCAATCCTAGTTTAATCAGTTTCACATTTTGTTTCCCAACGATAACGATAGAAATCCGATCGGAGAATAACATATTCGCTGCTTGCAACTACCAACTAAACGAGACTAAATCAAACCACCAAAACAATAACAAAGAGCAGGGCGGTAAGTTCATATAAATTTCAGCATATTTAGGGTTGCTAGTTGTTCAAATTAAAAACGAACCCCGTTAGTTTGCATGAGGAATCGTTGGATACGGGAACTACATTGTCAAATTACCCAATAGAAAATTTTCTTGCCGACGAAACACCCCAAAACGACCAAATCGGGCGATTTATCTTACGTGATTTACGGAAAAGCAGAAGGATTTTTTTATTGGATTGCCTTTTTAGTTTGACAATCAGATTCCCGTTTCGAATCGATCACTCACACATATGCGCATACAGTGTAAATACGTAATTTTCAAATGTGTGATGTTTACCACGAGCACTGCAGCGACACTGGCATTCTATATATATTGATTCAACTGAAGAAACCCGTGTCACGTATTTTTCACATTTTTGCTTATAACTTTGAAACGAAACGTCGTATCACGAAACAACTCAATAGTGATCTACTAGACAACAACACCTTTCAAACAAAAGTAATAGCGAACCATTCGGTTCAGCCATCTCTGAGAAACAGGCGATAGAAAAAATCACTACATACATACACACACACACACACACACACACACAGACATTGCTCAAATCGTCGAACCCTATCGATTGGTATGTGTGACTAGGCCCTCCGGGCCTCGGATCAATTTCGTGTTTTTCGACCAATTTTTAAACCTTTGTTATGGTATAACAAAGGTAAAAACTTTTTTTTAAATTATTTAAGAAAACAAAAGTTTGTATCACCCTAATAGGTGAATTCATGGTCACCCTAATAGTGCAGGAAGATGCGCTTTATTTTATTATTTTACTTCTCCGAAGACACCACCCTTGAAAAAATACACATTTTTCATCAAACGGTTTTTAGCGTAAAAACAGTTACATCTTATTAATTAATGCAGAAAAAACCTGATTTAATCCACCTATTGGTGAAAGGAACCTTTGTTATACGGTCTTACTTGCTATTTGAGATAGAAATCGACACGTCTTCGGAACATAATTCATCTATTAGTTAACGTTGCATTGTGCGTTGGTTTACATAAAAATTTTGGAAATTGAATAAGCTTACAAAATTTGAACAAAATAGTAGCACTTACAAATTTTGATAGTTCTTTTTCTCATGAAATTGCTGAGTAAGTTGTTACTAATGTGGGTAAATGCAAGTAAAAGTAAGTTGTAAGAAGAAATATTATTCTTTAACATATACATTGCGTAGTAAAGGTCTAGTTTATAGGTTTTTGAACTATGCATAACTATGCATCAATAAGGTTTTCTTGAAAAAATTTCATCAATTTTTATTAACCTTCGGTTACCCACGCTGTTGTATACTGAATAACATGTGAAGGTTTTTGAATGCCATATTTACCAATCGGTGTTTAACTAACGTATATTCTTCAAAAAAATGTTCAGCAAAATGTCTGAATTATTCAATGCAATAATACTTTAAATTGTTAGGAAAATAGATCAGCATAAACCGATAGCACAGAAACGAAGCAAGCAGCATGTGAGGTGTACCAAGGTTGTCACCAGGTTTTCCCGAAAATCTGGCGAACACGAAAAAAAGTGTCTGGCAAAAATCTGGTGGTAAATTAGTCCGATGGGGAGGCGTTTTCCTGAAAAAATCTTGCTCGTTTTGCTCACCGTAGATGCAAAATTTTGTCCAAAATTAGAAGTGATGACCTTTTTGCAAGACGGATAATCAAAAATCTGGCACAGTGCCAAATATCTGGAAGGTTTTAAGCTTTGTCTGTTGGTCTGGCGCGCAATCAAAAATCTGGCAAAATCCAGATTTATCTGGCATACTGGCAACCGTAGGTGTACCGCTATTGGCCCCAAACTGGAATTTTTTCACGTTACTTCATATGGAAAAATGATGTCTGTATGTAGCAAAACTATCAGCAAATGTAAAATGTTTAAAATGTATCCGTCAGTTGGTAGTCGAGTAATTCGGGGTTAAAATCAGGGTATTTTTATAATCAAAGTTCTACAGTTCCTAAACAAGCAAACATAGAGGTATACTATTTTCAGCAAAGTTGTGTATTTTTACTATTTGTATAACTTTGTAACACATGAAAAAGTCATACAACAATTACAAAAAGAGCTAAAATAGAAAAACTGATTTTACAAATATAGAAACAATAAGATTTCTCTGTCTTCGCTTCTATCTCAGGTTACAGTCCCCAGGTAACCAATCTATACCTATAAAGAAGGATTTCTGTCTGTCTGTCTGTCTGTCCGTATGTTCCTTATAGAATCGAAAACTACTGAACCAATCGGCATGAAAATATGCATGCAGAGGTTTTTTGGGGCCAGGAAAGGTTTTAGTGATGGTTAGAAACCCCTCCCTCCACTAAGAGGGGGGGCTCCCATACAAATGAAACACAAATTTCTGCATAACTCGACAACTAATCAAGCAAATAGAACAAAATTTGGCATGTGGGTGTTTTCGGTGACAAGAATTTATTCTATGGTAAATTGAGACCCGTCCCCTCTTTATAAGGGGAATTATAACTCCTCTCCTCTTTAAAAGGGGGGGCTTCCATACAAATTTCCTCATAACTCGAGAACTAATCAAGCAAATGGAACCAAATTTGGCATGTGAAGGTTTTCGAGGGCAAGAATATTTTCTATAGTAAATTAGGACACCTCCCCACTTTAAGAGGGGGGGCTCCTGTACCAAAGAAACACAATTTTTCTCATAACTCGAGAAGTAATTAAGCAAATGGAACCAAATTTGGCATGTGGGTGTTTTTGGAGACAAAATTTTTTTCTATGATGAATTGGGACCCCTCCCCGTTTTAGAAGGGGGGGATCCTATACACATGAAATACAAATTTCCTCATAACTGAAGAACTAATCAAGCAAATGGAACAAAATTTGGCATGTGAAAGTTTTCGAGGGCAAGAATATTTTCTATGGTGAATAAGGACCCCTCCCCACTTTAAGAGGGGGGGCACCTATACAAACGAAATAAAAATTTCCTCATAACTCGAGAACTAATCAAGCAAATGGAACAAAATTTGGCATGTGAAAGTTTTCTAGGGCATGAATATTTTCTATGGTGAATTAGAACCCCTCCCCACTTTAAGAGGGGGGGCTCCTAAACAAACGAAATACAAATTTCCTCATAACTCGAGAAATAATCAAGCAAATGGAACCAAATTTGACACGTGGGTGTTTTTGGAGACAAATTTTTTTTCTATGATGAATTGGCAACCCTACCCACTTTAGGAGGGGGGGCCCCTATACAAATGAAATACAAATTTCCTTATAACTCGAGAACTAATCAAGCAAATAGAACCAAATTTGGCATGTGGAGGTTTCTGGAGGCAAAAATATTTTCAATGGTGAATTAGGACCCCTCCCAACTTTAAGAGGGGGTGCTTCTACACAAATGAAATACAAATTTCCTCATAATTCGAGAACTAATCAAGCAAATGGAACCATATTTGGCATGTGGGTGTTTTTGGAGGCAACCATTTTTCTATGATGAATTAGGACCCCTTACCTTTTTAAGAGGGGGGCCTCTCATACAAACGAAATACAAATTTCCTCTTATCTCGAGAACTAATCAATCAAATGGAACCAAATTTGGCATGTGGGAGTTATAGATGGCAGAAATTTTTTCTATGGTGAATTACGACCCCTTCCCCTTTTAAGAGGGGAGCTCTCATACAAATGAAATTCAAATTTCCTTATAACTTGAGAACTAATCAAGCAAATGCAACCAAATTTGGCATGTGGGAGATTTTGGAGTCTTGAATTTATTTTACGATAGTTAGTTAGTCTCACCCCTGTGGTAGGGAGATATGGACTCTCATACAAATAAAACAGAAATTTTTGCGAAACTCAAAAACTAATCGAACTCGAGAAATTCGAGACTCTTCCATAAAACATTAGTCAATAAAAGACCACAAAAACTATCTATAGTAACACTAGATCATTCAGGACGAGACGGTCGCGAGTGTTGCCGGTGACCCGCCGTCGGAAGCGCCGCCCACTGGGGAGCTTGCAAAACTCGAGATTGTGACAAAGATCATCCGAGATTCATGATTTATGTACAACACAGGTTAATTTGTGGCAATACGAAGTTTGTCGGGTCAGCTAGTAAACTATAAAATAAGCAGTAAATCAGTCGTTTATTAGCATCCCTGGCGTTTTATACTGCAGGTTGTTGTTTAACAGCTTTTTGACTGCATAACTGTTATAAATTGGCATCCACAATTCTATTTAAATTCTTCTTGTTGGTTACTAGCTGCAAATAAGCATTGTCAGCACTATAAGAGGGCTAGCAGTAAAGTAGCCGCATATTTTGCCAAAATAGCATTTAAGTAGCATTTAAGGCAACTTAAATGCTTATTAGTTTGCTTTTAAATTGCATTGGAAATGCTTATTGGTTACCTGGGTCTTCAGCAAAATTTCTTCTAATAATAGGCTCTAAAACTTTGCAGAACATATCAATGTGTTATATTGAAACTGAAAAAATTTTTTTTTCACTTTTAAGGGGATTAATCCAAATTTAAATTGCACCAGATGATAGAGCATTCAATTTCAAGAAACTCTTCCAAAGGTTCGATAAACTTAAAAACAAGTTTTCCTAGTCAAAACTCTAGTGCGCACGTTTTCTTTGGTTTTGGGTTATTGTGCGCGCGAGTAACTGTGTTGCAAAAGTTGGCGCGAGCGTTCGAGGATTGATATCTTTTGACCGGTAAAACCAATTCTTATGAAATTTTGCATATATATTCGTAGTGTCAAAACCTCTCGTTTGATATTAAAATAATTGAAATTAGGTAAATTATCTTGGTTAAAATCATTATAAATTATTGTTAATTTTGGTGTGGTGTATACGATTGCTCATAACTTTCAAATTAAACGTCCAATCCAAAAACCATTCAATAGTGATCTATCCGGCTATATTACCTGCCAAATAAAACTAATAGCGCATAAATCGGCTTGGCCATCTCTGAGAAACAGGCGATCATTTGAACCTTATCAAAAATGGTTTTTTAAGGCTAACTTTTAAACTGCTTGTCCGTTTTCAATAAAACTTGGTAAAAAGTTTAGTAACAGCAAGAGCTTTCGTTTGGTACTAAGATCGTTAAAATTGGTTGCGTAGTTCAGGAGAAACGCGTGTCACGTAGTTTTCACATTTTTGCTTATAACTTTTAAACGAAACGTCGGACCGCAAAGCAATTCAATAGTGATATACTAGACAATAATACCTTACAAACAAAAGTAAAAGCGATCAAATCGGTTCAGCCATCTTCGAGAAACAGGCGATAGAAAATGAGCTGCACAAACACACATACACACACACACAGGCATTGCTCAGTTCGTCGAGCTCTATCGATTGGTATATGTGATTCGGCCCTACGGGCCTCGGATCAATTTCGTGTTTTTCGACCAATTTCTAAACCTTTGTTACCTTTGTTATACAATATAACAAAGGTTTAGGAATTGGTCGAAAAACACGAAGTCGATCTGAGGCCCGGAGGGCCGTGTCACATATACCAATCGATCAGGTTCGACGAATGAGCAGTGTCTGTGTGTGTGTGTGTGTGTGTGTGTATGTGTGTATGTGTGTGCGCTTCAATTTTCAATCGCCTATTTCTCGGAGATGGCTGAGCCGATTCGTCTGATATAACTTGTATTTGAAAGGTATTTTTACCTAGTATATCACTATTAAATGGTTTCGAGGTCTGACTTTTAGTTTAAAAGTTATAAGCAAAAATGTGAAAATTACGTGACACGATTTTCTCCGGAACCATATACCCGATTTCATCGATCTTAGTACCAAATAAAAGCTCTTGCTATTGCTAAACTTCACACCAATTTTTATTGAAAACAAACAACTGGTTTAAAAGTTATGCTTAAAAAAACAGTTTTGACAAGGTTCAAATGATCGCCTGTTTCTCAGAGATGGCCAAACCGATTTACGTGCTATTAGTTTCATTTGGCAGGTAATATAGCCGGATAGATCACTATTGAATGGTTTTTTGATTGGATGTTTAATTTGAAAGTTATGAGTAATTCAATGCACCACACCAAAATTAACAATAATTTATAATGATTTTAACCAAGAAAAATAACCTAATTTCAATTATTTTAATATCAAACGAGAGGTTTTCACACTACGAATATATATGCAAAATTTCATAAGAATTGGTTTTACCGGTCAAAAGATATTAACCCTCGAACACTCGCGCCAACTTTTATAATACAGTTACTCGCGCGCACAATAGCCCAAAACCAAAGAAAACGTGCGCACTAGAGTTTTGACTAGGAAAACTTGGTTTTAAGTTTATCGAACCTTTGGAAGAGTTTCTTGAAATTGAAAGCTCTATCGTCTGGTAGAATTTGGATTTTGATTAATCCCCCTAAAAGTGAAATAAAAAAATTATTTTCCTTCAGTTTCAATATAACACATTGATGTGTTCTGCAAAGTTTTAGAGCATATTATTACAAGAAATTTTGCTGAAGACAGTAACCTTCTATCTCTTCAACGAAGAGATCTTATTTATTGTATATGAATTTGAAAAATCAGTTTTTCTATTTTAGCTCTTTTTGTAATTGTTGTATGACTTTTTCATGTATTACAAAGTTGTATAAATAATAAAAATACACAACTTTGCTGAACATAGTATACCTCTATGTTTCCTTGTTTACGAACTGTAGAACTTTGATTATAAAAAATACCCTGATTTTGACCTCGAATTACTCGACTACTAACAGACGGATACATTTTAAGCATTTTACATTTGCTGGTAGTTTTGCGGCACATAGACACCATTTTTCCATATGAAGAAACGAAAGAAAATTCCAGTTGGGGCCAATTGCGGTACACCTCACATGCTACTTGCTTCGTTTCTGTGATGTCGGTTTATGCTAATCTATTTTCCTAACAATTTAAAGTAATAATGCATTGAATAATTCTGACATTTTGCTCATAACAAGTTTATTGAAGAATATACGTTAGTATATACGTAATATACGATTTGTAACTATATAACAATATGGCATTCAAAAACCTACACATGGTGTACAAAATACAACAACGTGAGTAGCCGCAGGTTAATAAAAATTGATGAAATTTATTCGAGAAACCTTTATTGTTGTGAATCAAATAAAATGGCAATACAGGAAATTATGCATAGTTCAAAAACCTATAAACTAGTCCTTTATTACGCAATGTATATGTTAAAGAATAATATTTCATCTTACAACTTACTTTTACTTACACTTACCCTCATTAATAACAACTTACACAGCAATTTCATGAGAAAAGGAACTATCAAAATTTATAAGTGCTTCTATTTGGTTCAAATTTTGTAAGCTTATTCAATTTCCAAAAATTTCATGTAAACCAAACGTGTCGATTTCTATCTCAAATAGCAAATAAGACCGTATAACAAAGGTTCCTTTCACCACTAGGTGGATTAAATCAGGTTTTATATAGTATAACAAAGGTAAAACGAAACAGTCTCCAGCAAAAATATTCCTCTTTAATGTGCAAAATGTTGTCTAGAACATCACATTGAGCTGTCTGTTGAAATAAACATGTTACAAGAAGAAATGCGATTGGAGGGGTCGTTTAAAAACAAAGGTCTATTGCTGAAAATAGGTAAAAGGTAGAAGTTTGATGTCTTCAGAAAAAATACTTGAAATTGCTTTATCTTTAATATCCTGAAACCAAAAAGGTGAAAAAAAATTTACTCAAAAATTTATTACATAAATTGTTGTTAAAGTAACACGTAAATATTGGACGACTCCTTCAAAAGATGCATGAAGATGCATCATTTTTTCATTCAAAAAGTTGCCGAAGACTACATTGAGCTGAGACACGCCGTTTAACCGCAAATATTTTTGTCCCGAAATTTCAATGTCTGGCCCATAGTGGCGCTGGTTGGTGCTGTCATCAGTGCGCGCATCGCTGTGTTTTCATGCCAGTGAAATGTTTTTAAGGTTTTTAAACGCTAATTTTCTTTTCATCCGGATGAATTGAATCCCAAAACTGCGCCTTTTTTCAGAAATTTGCAGCAAGCGAAGTTTACAATCACATTACTTGCCCAGATAACACAAAATCGTAATAGAAAGTTCACATTAAATCGTTTTCATGTCAATTTCACATTGGAATTGTATAATGATTAGAGTATGTCAAATCTAAGTGAACAATAAGTTGTTTTGCAGTCGTGCGTGCCTTCATATACAATTCATGACTGTGAATTATAAAGCAGGATAGGCGATTGCAATATTTGATTATATCTTAATCATATATTCAGGAGTATTTAGTTGCGTGTTATAAAAACTACGCAAAATAGAATTACAAATAATTGACAAAGCTTTCGCACGTATATCGCCTCCACTTTGGTACATACACTGTGGTGCAAAATTGATCGGACACATCGAAGTTTTTGGAAAACTCGTTCATTACACTCGAATAATTGAGTTTTGTATCCATGTAATATTTTTTGAAAACTCATACATATCTATTTCAATCATATCCTTAATCATAAATTCCCTTCAAAAAATAATTATTAAACAATTACTTCAGAAACCATGTGCGAAAGTAATCGGACAACTAGTGCAAACATTACAAACACAGCCGTTACTGTACGGGAAACGTTTTGTTTATCAGTTTAAGTGCAAGAC
The DNA here is from genome assembly GCF_943734655.1 of Sabethes cyaneus. Lineage (NCBI taxonomy): Eukaryota > Metazoa > Arthropoda > Insecta > Diptera > Culicidae > Sabethes > Sabethes cyaneus. Next base: position 72,654,876 of record NC_071353.1, read on the forward strand.
TCAGATCAAAAACGAATTTGGAATTCACTAATACTGTTACAGTTGACTTATTCGTAATTGTATCTGACATTGAAAAGTCATAATGGCTCTCAGAAAAGAATCATCGCTAATTCAACGAAGTAACGTTATTTTACTTCACAAACGTGGTGAAACTATCCGTAAAATTTCGGAACCTCTTAATATTCCGAAATCAACGGTATCGGATATCATTTCTCGGCAAAAGATTACCGGAAGCATCGAAAATCGTCGACGCAGTGGTCGAAAACCGATTTTATCAATAGAAGACAAAAGGTATTTGGCACGAGAAGCGAAAAAAGATCCGTTCCTTAGTGGCTGCAAGTTGGCTGCACAAATGGAAGGCATCGTTGGAAAACCGGTAAGTCGATATACTATCAGCAGAGCATTAAACGAGGTAGGAATCTTGAGCCGAACACCAAGGAAAAAGCCATTCATAAGTGAGCAGAACAGACTCAAACGCTTGGCGTATGCCAAAAAGTACGTCAAAATGCCAATATCGTTTTGGAAAAGAGTTTTGTGGACAGATGAAAGTAAATTTAATGTCAGGGCTTCAGATGGTCGAGTTAGAGTTTGGAGAACTAACGGTACTGCTTTGCAAAGAAGAAATAATCGTAGAACTGTGAAACATGGTGGTGGGTCAGTCATGGTGTGGGGCGGCATGTTCTATGCTGGTGTGGCCACCATGGAATTCATTGAAGGCACAATGTTTAAGGAGGACTACAGGGACATTCTAGAACGCAATCCAGCTTTTTACGAGCCATAATGGCGGACGTGTTCGTAATATTTGAACAGCATTTTTGACATTTCCCTAATACGTCATACGTTTTCTTTCCGCGTGTTCACGGTAAAACTAAAGGAATGTACGGAAAGAAAACGTGCGATGTATTAGGGAAATGTCAAAAATGCTGTTCAAATATTACGAACACGTCCGCCATTATGGTTCGTAAAAAGCTGGATATCACTAAGTCTACAAAAAAATATCGACTGGGTAGTAACTTTGTGTTCATGCACGACAATGACCCCAAGCATAAATCGAAGCTTGTCACAGAATATCTGGCCGGAAAAAAAATTAATGTACTGGATCACCTCCCACAAAACCCGGATCTTAACCCCATTGAACATCTGTGGGATGAAATTGGTCGAGAAGTCCAGAAAAAACATGTTTCTAACAGAAAACAACTTATGGCGGAAATTGAAGCTGTATGGAATACTATAGGTTCAGAAACTACGCAAAAGTTGGTCGATTCAATGCCTAGACGCCTGGCGGAAGTAATTAAATACAAAGGAGGACATACACATTACTAAACAGGACAAATTTTGGAGTTCCCGATTGAAAAAATATAATTTCTATTTGTTGTCCGATCAATTTTGCACACTGAATTTAATCTATTCATTGTTCGCTTATTTTTTTATTGTTTGTTAAAAAATTGTTGCCGCTTTTAAAGCTAATTTGTTGAGCTCTGATGCAAATAAATAAATACGACCTGTTAAACTGTTGGAAAAAGTTAACAACTGCGTTTTATTAATTATTTTAATAAAATCATGTCTGTGTCCGAGCAATTTTGCACCACAGTGTATATGTTCTTATATGGCGTGAAATATAACTTTTTCGTTCAGATATGATTTCGTATATCTCAGTTGCAATCGAGATATACAAACCAAATGGTTTACTGGGTGGCAGCCATATTTAGGGTTGCCAAGTCTGAAAATTACAAAAACCGGCCTGTCGGTCCTGCCTTCAAAAAATGCGAGGGGGGGGGGTGGCAGCATATTAAAGGATTTGTCTGTAATGTATAATATGCGTTAGACAGTTTCCCGTGTAAATTATTGAAGATAGCTAGTTTTTGAGTGACAACTACTTGCTTCTGGCGCTAGTGGACTATTTAATGTATATTACCACCAGAAGCAAGGTATTGTCAATTACAAGGAAAATTGTACCATCCAAAGTGCGATATCGCTCATAAAAGTGCTATTTTAGCTTAAATCGTTTCGGTATCTTCGGCGCACTTTTTCGTTATCTTCCAAACAATAAGTGCGCCGAAGAGACCGAAACGATTTAAGCTAAAATAGCTCATTTATAAGCGATATCGCACTTTGGATGGTACAATTTTCCTTGCAATTGACAATATTATCACTGCAAAACTAGCTATCTTCAATGATCCACTGTTCAGGATTGGTAATAAATTTATCAGAAAATTTAACAAACCAGGCAAAAAGTACAAATCCGGCTTCATACGACGGAAAACCGGCCTTTTTGCTGGATTGACCGGCCCCCGGCTTTGCAAGTGAAAAACCGGTCGGGCCGGCCAAAAACCGGCCACTTGGCAACCCTAGCCATATTCGAAATTTCAAACTGGTTGTCAAAGTTTGAAAATGAGATTCCCCTTTTGATGAACCTCAGGCACACATACATATGCATATACAGCCTGAATTCGTTAATTGGGCCACGACTGCACTCCAGCTGATTCGCTAATTGGGCCGACTGACAGTTGTTAGAAAATTCTAAACTCGAAAATTCCATACAATTTTGACATTCAAGTTGTCACATAGCCCAATTAGCGTACGCCCAATTAACGAACCGCCCAATTAACGAACCACCAATTAACGAAACTTTGCTGTATAATGTAAATACATTATCTGAATATGTATGATGTTTACCACGCGCACTCACCCCATCGGCAGGCAACCATGTTTTCGCTGCCAACATCTCGTGTGTGCGAAAATGAGATAGAATGTCAGTACTGCGTTTCACTCAACTGCCAGCAGTCCGATTTGGGCCCGCTGTCAAATTTTTTGCCCAGGACATGCTGTCGCTGACGTTCACTGCAGCTCGTTATAGAGATGTCGATGGGGTGCGCGCACTGCAGCGACACTGGCATTCTATATATATCAGATCCCTGTCACGACAGTTGTCAGCTGAAGCCGCCTCCGATAGTGGTGGTAATAGAGGTAAATAACAAATTTTGAAACAAAATTTAAACGAGATAACGCATGTATTTAATGCTGCGCAGTATGACGAAAGCAGCGTGTTGTTTCCCTTTTTTTGTTTATCGTAAAAAATAAGACTATCAAAAGTCAGAATTTTTTCTATCCTATGTTGCCGATAACAAAAAAAACGAACATCGTTCATTATCTACATCCTACATGCAACATATTTTCTGAACCATAAAACCCTATGATTGCGTAATTCTTACAGATGCTGTCAAAATCGAGCCAGCAAGCCTGGCTCAAACGGCTTCATGAAAAATGTATGAGAATGACGTTCGTGCCAGGGATGTGATATATATATATATATATATATATATATATATATATATATATATATATATATATATATATATCCAGCTTTTTGCGAGCCATAATGGCGGACGTGTTCGTAATATTTGAACAGCACTTTTGACAATTCCCTAATACATCGCACGTTTTCTTTCCGTGCATTCCTTTAGTTCTACCGTGAACGCACGGAAAGAAAACGTGCGATGTATTAGGGAAATGTCAAAAATGCTGCTCAAATATTACGAACACGTCCGCCATTATGGCTCGTAAAAAACTGGATATATATATATATATATATATATATATATATATATATATATATATATATATATATATATATATATATATATATATATAGTGGTAACCCGATTTTGTCACTCCCCGATTTTGTCACTCCCCGATTTTGTCACCCCCGATTTTGTCACGTTTTTGACCCGATTTTGTCACGTTTTTTACCCGGTTTTGTCACGCTTTTGATTTATCAAAAGCTTAGTTTGAAAATCATTTTCAAACATGTCAAATGTGTTAAAACACTGTGAAAAGAACTGTGTTGATTTTCGTGGAGTTTCCACAAAAATTGATTCTTATCTCCACAACTATAATAGCTAGAAGGTCACTTTCTTTGGCAAAGTTCTTTATAATAATCTTCTCAAAAATTTTGTAGAACATTGTTTTGCTCTACCTCTTACTGCTTGAAAAATAAATTTTCTATCTTACTTTTAGGGGGGTTAATCAAAGAATCGTTCATACCATAAGAAAGAGCTTTTTACGCTGTGACATTTCTCTGAACATAGTAAACCAGTATAATCAACCATTTCGGCGCAATTAATAAACGCGTGTTTTCATACCTGTGGGACCTCACAGCACAGGTGACAAATGTCCACAGAGAGATAGAAGGAAGTGCGAAAGGTCCTAAAAGTGATCAGAATGAAATATATGTAGTTCGTTCTAAGTTATCTGCAAAAAAATATAAAATTGAAAAAATACCCGATTTTGTCACTGTCCCGTTTTTGTCACCCCTAAATTCATCATGGGGGTGACAAAATCGGGTCATTACTGTATATATATATATATATATATATTGATTATACTGTGAAAGCGGAATGAAAATAGATGTTCGTTATGCTGAATGTGTTGCTATCTCTTTCTCATGTAGGAGTGAAGAGAGCAACTAAGGGTAATTCCGGAAATTCCAAGCCCATGGCAGACAACCATGTTCTCGCCGCCAACATCTCGTGTGTGCGAAAATGAGATAGCAATTCAGCACTGCGTTTCACTCAACTGCCAGCAGTCTGATTTGGGCCCGCTGTCAAATTTTGAGCCCCGGACATGCTGTCGCTGACGTTTACTGCAGCTCGATATCCAGCTTTTTACGAGCCATAATGGCGGACGTGTTCGTAATATTTGAACAGCATTTTTGACATTTCCCCAATACATCGCACGTTTTCTTTCCGCGCGTTCACGGTAAAACTAAAGGAATGTACGGAAAGAAAACGTGCGTTGTATTGAGGAAATGTCAAAAATGCTGTTCAAATATTACGAACACCACCGCCATTATGGCTCGTAAAAAGCTGGATAGAGATGTCGATGGGGTGGGAAATTCCCAGCAAATGTTTTGGTTGCTGTCAAAATTAACAGTTTGGTACCTATTCGCGACTACGAAACTAATACCGTTTTTGTATTTTAACCTGGGTTAGTTCCAACTTAACCACTGAATAAACAAACATTTTCACGAGCATAAACAAACGTTTTCGGGTTGTCAGTGCATTGTTTATTGCGAGGTTCAAACTGTGAAAAATCTCAGTGCGAACCCGTCGTCTAAAAAGTGCAACCCAGAGCAAAACTAAGTTCAACCTGAGTGAAAAACCAGCCGTTCGATTGGAACTAGAGCGAACCTAGATTGGACCTAAGCAAAAACAAAAACGGTATAAGCCTAAGCCTGATTTATTATAGTAACTTGGTATATTGCGACATTTGCCCCTATTTAGACTACAGTACCGCCCCGCTAATCCGACAAATTTATAGCCGGATTAGCGAATTTTGACTCGATAATCCGACAATCAAACTGACGTCAGTGTGAATTTGAAATGTGGTTTTGTTTACATCCATACGTAAACAACTCCAGAAATTTTATAAAATATTTGTCGTAAATACACAATAACTATGTTTAATACTCAGTAATGCTCAATTTCGCCAACAAAATATTTTGAAACTCTTAGTTAGTGTCGAAATAAGCGCAAGCACATCAGTCTATTGAGAATAGCTATGAAAATATTATGGCCATGGCAAAAGTTAACTTAGTTAGAAGCATGTATCATGTATCATTTTCATTTAGTTAGAAAGAGTACCATTCTGACTCTAACGGAGACGCCAAACGAAGGTAGTATTCGATTGAAAGAAGTTAAGTACAATACTTTTTAATTCGGAATTTTCCGGATTAGCGAGATCTGGACTATTGAGTCGTCGGATTATTGGGTGTCGGATTAGCGGGGGGATACTGTACCCCGATTTACATGATTATCGTGATTATCACAGTCGAATCTGTGGTCGAATCTCGCACACGATTTCGTTCAAAGAAAATGAAGTGAAAAAGAAGGGGAAGAAGGAAAAAGAAGTCAAACTCATAAATTGATTAAACTAAAAGCCTCTCTAGTGTCAGATTAACAGTGCAAAATGCGGTATGTTGCATTAAATGATTATCACAGTATATAGTCTAAATAGTCATGAAAGGGGCAATATAAAAATTTACCAAATCAATTATTTTCAGCCATAAACACGCTACAAAACTGATATTTTATCGAACCAGAAAACCTAAATTTTAATTTTGCGGTTGTATAGGGCTTTTGCTACACACACATGCAATATGCACATTGCATATTTTCCTATTCGATGCAGCAAAAACGTACTGGATAAAATTATCATTTTGTCTAAAATTATTCATCATTTTAAAGCAACTAATAGTCAAAATAACCGACTAATGTTCCCTGAAATATATGCTGACTTTAGTTTTATCCCGCTAACATAGGTCATAGTTACATTTTTGATCATTGCTACCGCGTCTTAGCTTATTTGTTGAAAATAATTTTTTTATTTAGTAAACAGATGTATTACCTTGCCATAAGTATGAAGCAATTTGTAATTTCTGTTTTAAATAAAGAAAATAAATCATTTAAAAAATTTTGCTCTTCCCAGCCCGTGTTTTATATGGAGCTGTCACTTTTGCCTGCCTAACAGATCTCCAATACATATGCACTCTGCACACACCCTATTGTATCGCGGTTATCTCCTGAGCGCGTTACCACCGCTGCAGCAGGATTTATCATAAGCGCCGCAATACTTACGTTGAAACAATATCCGCATTCTGAAAATTGTAACTAACGATGGTGAATAGAAATACTTCAAATGTTTCATTACTGCACAAACAAGAAACTGGTTACATATTGATTACTGTGACAAAATATAATGAAGTATCTTGAGATTCCAAGCACATAATTCAACCCGTATAATGTATTACAAGTTTCTTCAGGAACAATGTCAACAAAATAAAGGCGTTATTGGGAAAGTTATCGATAAATGTCGACACGACAGCGTAATCGATATTCGATTAGATCGCAAATATCGTTATTAGAGTGACTATATACAGAGTGGCGACAAGTCATCCAAATGTATATGCAATGCGGTTTTTCCTAAGTTTTTCTTTCTCTTTCCTGCATACGCGTTGGATAGGTCGTCTGCTCGATTCACCCCATCGACATGTCTATATCGAGCTGCAGTAAACGTCAGCGACAGCATGTCCGGGGCTCAAAATTTGACAGCGGGCCCAAATCAGACTGCTGGCAGTTGAGTGAAACTCAGTGCTGAATTGCTATCTCATTTTCGCACACACGAGATGTTGGCGGCGAGAACATGGTTGTCTGCCATGGGCTTGGCTCGATTGGAATGACACTGACAGATAATTATCATTCCAATTTTGACATTGTCGCCAACCCGCTTACGAAAAAGTCGGATGCCTGGCAGAAATCGAACAGAATCAATATGGCGCCGGCTGAATTTGACATTCAGAACCGGTTCATCTTCTTCGTTTTTCGCTCTATTCTCTTTATGTCATGACAAGTGACAAAAGATGACACGCGCTGCTCGTTGCAGTTTCCGATTCTAGGTAAGAAAATTACAAATTTATATTTGCAAACCTTCAGTTTTCGTTCGTATAGCCACACAAAACAAATCAAACAATCTGCATCTATAACGAATCATAAAAATGTTTGTTTTGTTTAGTGTGCTACATTTATAACCAGACTTTTTTTCAGAAAATTGTTTCCTGTACCGGTGTTCTTTTGTGCGCCATTTATGTGCTTTATGTGTGTGTGCTTATAATAATGTAAATAAAAAACTAGAAAAATAAATATAAATTTGGTTTAACGTAATTTGTATGATGACATTCTATCTTTAGTAATGAAAAATAATACAAAAAAGGAAAATCAGCCGAACCGGTTCCTGCACCGGTTCTGTTCGATATGACTGGCAGAAATCGAACAGAACTCGGGCAGAAAAATCAAAACAAAACCGTTAGGCGAAATTTCTGCCCGAAACGGTTGTTGCATTTCTGCTAGTTTTCACGGGTGACGGCGGCCAGAAATCCGGCAGAATGTCTGGCAGAAAAAGTTTTTCGCTGCCAGTTTTTTGTTCGATTTCTGCCGGGCGCGCCTAAGCGGGAATCTGTATCCCGGGCCGACTGACAGTTGTTAGAAAATTCTAAACTCGAAAATTCCATACAATTTTGACATTCAAGTTGTCACATAGCCCAATTAGCGAACGCCCAATTATCGAACCGCCCAATTAACGAACCACCAATTAACGAAACTTTGCTGTAGATATAAATTTACAGCTTTAACCCGCTTAGGCGCGCCCGGCAGAAATCGAACAAAAAACTGGCAGCGAAAAACTTTTTCTGCCAGACATTCTGCCGGATTTCTGGCCGCCGTCACCCGTGAAAACTAGCAGAAATGCAACAACCGTTTCGGGCAGAAATTTCGCCTAACGGTTTTGTTTTGATTTTTCTGCCCGAGTTCTGTTCGATTTCTGCCAGTCATATCGAACAGAACCGGTGCAGGAACCGGTTCGGCTGATTTTCCTTTTTTGTATTATTTTTCATTACTAAAGATAGAATGTCATCATACAAATTACGTTAAACCAAATTTATATTTATTTTTCTAGTTTTTTATTTACATTATTATAAGCACACACACATAAAGCACATAAATGGCGCACAAAAGAACACCGGTACAGGAAACAATTTTCTGAAAAAAAGTCTGGTTATAAATGTAGCACACTAAACAAAACAAACATTTTTATGATTCGTTATAGATGCAGATTGTTTGATTTGTTTTGTGTGGCTATACGAACGAAAACTGAAGGTTTGCAAATATAAATTTGTAATTTTCTTACCTAGAATCGGAAACTGCAACGAGCAGCGCGTGTCATCTTTTGTCACTTGTCATGACATAAAGAGAATAGAGCGAAAAACGAAGAAGATGAACCGGTTCTGAATGTCAAATTCAGCCGGCGCCATATTGATTCTGTTCGATTTCTGCCAGGCATCCGACTTTTTCGTAAGCGGGAAAGCTCGTTATGAAATAAACCATTTAGCTGACAGAACGGTGACTTTTCCTATTTGCCGGTGGCAACAATATACAATTCATGACTGTGAATTATAAAGCAGGATAGACAATTGCAATATTTGATTATATCTTAATCATATATTCAGGAGCATTTAGTTGCGTGTTATAAAAACTGCGCAAAATAGAATTACAAATAGTTGTCAAAATTTTCGCACGTATATCACCTCCACTTTGGTACATATATGTTCTTATATGGCGTGAAATATAACTTTTTCGTTCAGATATGATTTCGTATACCTCAGTTGCAATCGAGATATACAAACCAAATGGTTTACTGGGACTCTTGTCTCGGCTTCCATTTGTAAACGCAAACTAAGAACAAGTTTGTTTTGAACTTAAGTTTTTGGAGTGTCTTAGTAGAATACGAAACCTAAAAATAAAAAATAAGAAAATTTATCCAATTTAATTCTACAGCCTGAATTCGTTAATTGGGCCACGACTGCACTCCAGCTGATTCACTAATTGGGCCGACTGACAGTTGTTAGAAAATCCTAAACTCGAATATTCCATACAATTTTGACATTCAAGTTGTCACATAGCCCAATTAGCGAACGCCCAATTAACGAACCGCCCAATTAACGAACCACCAATTGACGAAACTTTGTTGTACTATGTGTATTTTATTCAATGACAGATACGTATTTCGCCTGCGACTTGCAGGCTTCCTCAGTGTCTGTTTTCGAACTCGAAAACAGACACTGAGCACTATGGGCCAGAAATTAAAATTTCGGGACAAATATATTTGCGGTTAAACGACGTGTCTCAGCGCAATGTGGTCTTCGGCAACTTCCCAGATAACACAAAATCGTAATAGAAAGTTCACATTAAATCGTTTTCATGTCAATTTCATATCGGAGTTGTATAATGATTAGAGTATGTCAAATCGAAGTGAACAATAAGTTGTTTTACAGTCGTGCGTGTCTTCATATACAATTCATGACTGTGAATTATAAAGCAGGATAGACAATTGCAATATTTGATTATATCTATATCATATATTCAGGAGTATTAAGTTGCGTGTTATAAAAACTGCGCAAAACAGAATTACAAATAGTTGTCAAAATTTTCGCACGTATATCGCCTCCACTTTGGTACATATATGCTTTTATATGGCGTGAAATATAACTTTTTCGTTCAGATATGATTTCGTATACCTCAGTTGCAATCGAGATATACAAACCAAATGGTTTACTGGGTTTTTGAATGAAAAAATGATGCATCTTTTGAAGGGGCGTCCAATATTTACGAGTTACTTTAACAACAATTTAAGTAATAACTTTTTGAGTAAATCTTTTTTCACCTTTTTGGTTTCAAAATATTAAATATAAACCAATTTTAAGTATTTTTTCTGAAGATACCAAACTTCTATCTTTTACCCATTTACAGCAATAGACCTTTGTTTATAAACGACCCCTCAAATCACATTTCTTCTTGTAACATGTTTATTTCAACAGACAGCTCTATGTGATGTTCTAGAAAACATTTTGCACATAAAAGAGGAATATTTTTGCTGAAGACTGCTTTGCTTTTTCTGCATTAATTAATAAGATATAACTGTTTTTAGGCTAAAAACCGTTTGATGAAAAATGTGTATTTGTTCAAGGGTGGTGTCTTCGGAGAAGTAAAATAATAAAATATAGCGCATCTTTCTGCACTATTAGGGTGACCATGAATTCATCTATTACCCAGTAAACCATTTGGTTTGTATATCTCGATTGCAACTGAGGTATACGAAATCATATCTGAACGAAAAAGTTATATTTCACGCCATATAAAAGCATATATGTACCAAAGTGGAGGCGATATACGTGCGAAAATTTTGACAACTATTTGTAATTCTGTTTTGCGCAGTTTTTATAACACGCAACTAAATACTCCTGAATATATGATATAGATATAATCAAATATTGCAATTGTCTATCCTGCTTTATAATTCACAGTCATGAATTGTATATGAAGACACGCACGACTGTAAAACAACTTATTGTTCACTTCGATTTGACATACTCTAATCATTATACAACTCCGATATGAAATTGACATGAAAACGATTTAATGTGAACTTTCTATTACGATTTTGTGTTATCTGGGTAGGGTGATACAAACTTTTGTTTTCTTAATTAATTTAAAAAAAAAAAGTTTTTTTCTCCAAAATTTCAGAAAATACTAAAATAAGCAACTTTGCTGAATTAAGTTACTATCTATCTCTTACCGGTTACGAAATATAATGATGTGTTAAAAAAGAGCGCTTAAAACTCAATTGCACTCAATAACTTTGCACACGATTATTTTATTGCTTTCAAGTGTTCTACAAAGTTATTTAGTATGTTAAAATACATATTTTCTGTGAAGACTGTTTGACGCTAGGACGCATATTTATTAAGTTATAAAATGTATGAAAAAAAAATCCGCACTATTCCCAGGTATTCCCAGCTATGATATTCTCAGGTATTCTCTGAAATACACATTTGGGCAGATAGCTTTAATAATTCCCTACAAATTGGTACCCAGATAACACAAAATCGTAATAGAAAGTTCACATTAAATCGTTTTCATGTCAATTTCACATTGGAATTGTATAATGATTAGAGTATGTCAAATCTAAGTGAACAATAAGTTGTTTTGCAGTCGTGCGTGCCTTCATATACAATTCATGACTGTGAATTATAAAGCAGTATAGGCGATTGCAATATTTGATTATATCTTAATCATATATTCAGGAGTATTTAGTTGCGTGTTATGAAAACTACGCAAAATAGAATTACAACTAATTGACAAAGCTTTCGCACGTATATCGCCTCCACTTTGGTACATATATTTGTTGTTTATTTGTTATTTTCCATCTGGCCACTTGAGCCTCCATGAAATTTACTTGGATTGGATGGGGAAAAGCCCCTTTGAGATAGTCTAACATACGCCATTCTCAAAGAGGCATAAAAACCCTTTCATCTTTTGATCAATTTCAGTATTTACAAATTCGTTTTTACACTACTTACATACAAATACACAAAAATCATACACTTCTTAATAACTAATCAAATTTCTAGTAGGCGTCATACATATTAAAATAATCTTCGTAGTCTTGTCTTAAAACTAACACTGGACATGCAAAAATCAAAGTGAACATAGTATTTATTAAAAACATCACTCATCGCCCTTATGGGTTCGTTTTGGCCGTATTGAGTACGCTGGTATTGCAGTCTTAGAAAGTCCCATGTTCTTAGGCTTCTAGGCGGAATGTTAATATTTATTTTAGATAGGATGAAAGGCGAATCGATTTCCCCTAGTAGCAGCTTTCCAACAAAAACTGCTCTGGAAATGTCCCTTCTTCTGGCCAGCGTATTCATGTCGAGCAAGCGGCAACGATCAATGTATGGTGGTAACTCCACTGGGTTCTGCCAAGGCAAACGTCTTAGAGCATAGCGCAGGAACCTTGATTGAACTGCTTCGATTCTGTTTGACCATGAAGCGGCGTATGGGCTCCATATAATGGCTGAGGATTCCAATACAGAACGAACAAGGCAGAAATACAATGCTCGTAAGCAGTATGGATCATTAAAATCTTTGGCAATTCTTACGATAAATCCCAAATTTCTGTTCGCCTGTGCTATAATGTGCGAGTAATGGTTTCTAAAAGACATTTGTGTGTCCAATAGTACCCCAAGATCTTTTATTACTGTTACTCTGTTGAGTTGCTCTTCAGAAAGAGTATAATTCCAAAGAATTAAGTTTTTCCTACGTGAAAAAGAGATCACAGAGCACTTAGATACACTCAATACCAGGAGGTTTCGGGAGCACCAGTCATGAAAATCATTCAAATGCTGCTGTAGTTCAATGCAATCTGATGTCGAACGTACGGTAAGGAAGAGCTTGAGGTCGTCGGCATAGATAAGAAATCGGCCTGAAGGTATAACTTGGCAGACGTCGTTGAAGAATAATGAAAAAAGTAGTGGCCCCAGGTTACTCCCTTGAGGTACGCCCGAGCAGTTTGTGAAACATTGCGATTCATGACTTCCTATTTTTACAGAAAGAGTTCGACCAACAAGGTATGATTTGAACCATTCTACCATGTTGGGCGACACCCCAAGGCGCTCAATTTTTGCCAATAAGATAGAGTGATCAACGCGATCAAATGCCGCCTTAATATCAGTATACACGGTGTCGACTTGGGCTCCTTCTTCCATACCCTTAATGCAGTGGGAAGTAAACTGTGCTAAGTTTGTTGTTGTCGATCGGCCTGGGAAAAAACCATGTTGATCCGTCGAAATGTAGGATTTTCCCTCCCGTAATATGATGCCACCAACTAAGATTTCAAGCAGCTTCGAACCTGCGCAGAGGGATATAATTCCACGATAGTTTGCCACGTTTTGTTTATCGCCTTTTTTAAAGATGGGGAACATGATAGATTTTTTCCAGCGCGATGGGAATATCGCCTGAGATAGCGATTGATTGAAGATTAACTTTAGTGGAACACATACACACTTAACAAAAAGCACCGAATTCGGTAAAATTTTACCGAAATCTAAACAGCTGAACGTTCGGTAAAAATTTCGATAGTGCCAATCGACGTTTACAGATCATTAGTAATGTTTGGTGCAATAAAAAATTTTACCGAACGTTCAGCTGTTTAGATTTCGGTAAATTTTACCGAATCGTTTAAGTGTGTATACACACTTAAAATTTTTTACCGAACACCGTAATTTTTTGACGAAATTAGAACTGCTGAACGTTCGGTGGTCAGTTCGGTAATTAATTTGCTTGACGAACACTCGGCAATGAAAATATTTTTATGAAATGTCAAAAATTGCGGACTGTTCAGTATAAATTAACAAATCTCTCAGCAAAAATTATTGCTGAAAGCCGTAATTATAGTGCTGATACTTCGGTAATGTGTACTGAATTGTCGTAATAAATTAAAAAAATATTTTTATTGAAATCATATCTTAAAAATAAATACAATTAATTATATAGGATCTATGATGCACAGATATGGTTCTAACTTGGCCTCGAGATATGGCTCTGCCAGCCGCCGCATGTTGGAATCTGGACTAAAAGAGGTTGTTCCGAGTTAACCTATCTGTAACACCAGCCCCGCAATCGTCCTGTAGTTCTGCAGCTACCTGCGAAGTCTGCACCGAAGCACTAAGTAGCATTTGCTGCTTTGTTTTATGATGACAAAATTTTGAAGGGAAGGGAAATGAAGATTTACAATTTAAATCAATATTAACTGAATGAGAGATATACAGGGATATATATTTAAAACACAAATTACATAATAAATTGGCATACCTTATATAAAGAAGGTTAAATAACGTAGCGAAGCTCTACTATGCGCCACTTAACTCTTAAGAAGAATTATAATTGTTCATATTTTGAACAATTTCCACACACTTTAAACACGCAATAAAGTATTTTCTTGACTGCGCTTCATTTTGACAGCTAACAAATGCTTGATGACAACTCCCGCAATTTTTTCTGATCTCAGCATAGCTTTTGCGGGCTATCCCGTAATAAATACTGATAGTTCATTAAACAATTGCTGAATTATTGACAGTTACGAAATGGAATCGCTTTGCGAAAAAATACAGCAAAAAATATTAACGAACTCGCCACCGGTTGATGAAGATCTGTATTAAGAAATGTCAAGTATTGACGATACTCAGCATTCCTTGAAAAATTACCGAATTGCTCAGCATTTTTCCAAATATGCTGATCAAATCCGCAAAATAAATTACCGAAGATCTGAATAAAAACTAAGTGTGTAAGGCAGTTGCACATTTTTTTAACACAATCGAGGGGATTCCGTCTGGTCCTACTGATGTTGAGGACTTTAACTTCTTCAGTGCATTAAGAATGTCTTCGTCCGAAAAACTGATATTTGCAATGTTGAACACGTCGTGTTCTTATATGGCGTGAAATATAACTTTTTCGTTCAGATATGATTTCGTATATCTCAGTTGCAATCGAGATATACAAACCAAATGGTTTACTGGGTATGCAAACCCAGATAACACAAAATCGTAATAGAAAGTTCACATTAAAACGTTTTCATGTCAATTTCATATTGGAGTTTTATAATGATTAGAGTATGTCAAATCGAAGTGAACAATAAGTTGTTTTGCAGTCGTGTGTGTCTTCATATACAATTCATGACTGTGAATTATAAAGCAGGATAGACAATTGCAATATTTGATTATATCTATATCATATATTCAGTAATATTTAGTTGCGTGTTATAAAAACTACGCAAAATAGAATTACAAATAGTTGTCAAAATTTTCGCACGTATATCGCCTCCACTTTGGTACATATATGTTCTTATATGGCGTGAAATCAAGGGGTCGGACACTCAGCACATAGTGCCCCGGCACCGCAGAGATATCAAAACGGCACACCTCTAAAGCCTTATAAAAATAACATTTATACGGCTTTACACATCTCCGGTTCAATTTTACATATGATATGGGAGCACTACCAGTTGTCAAAATCATCTCGCACGGTTGCCAGATCTATCAGATTTTAACGAATTTAACAAATCTTGTAGTTCGGCACTTTCTGTACAGCATCGGCACAGTTCGGTTCGTTTCAAGTCGCCTAACATAAAAACGGCTGTGCCGAGTGACCGACCCCTTGCGTGAAATATAACTTTTTCGTTCAGATATGATTTCGTATACCTCAGTTGCAATCGAGATATACAAACTAAATAGTTTACTGGGAACTAATTGCAGATACTTGCAGATGGCTAAGATATTCGGATTTTTCATCAGACGGTTTTTAACGTAAAACCAGTTATATCTTATTAATTAATGCATATGAAGCAAAACAGTCTTCAGCAAAAATATTCCTCTTTTATGTGCAAAATATTTTCTAGAACAACACATTGAGCTGTCTGTTGAAATAAACATGTTGCAAGAAGAAATGTGATTTGAGGGGTCGTTTATAAACAAAGGTCTATTGCTGAAAATGGGTAAAAGGTAGAAGTTTCATATCTTCAGAAAAATTACGTGAAATCGGTTTATATTTAATATTTTGGAACCAAAAAGGTAAAAAAAAGTTTACTCAAAAAGTTATTACTTAAATTGTTGTTTAAGTAACGCTTAAATTTTGGACGACCCCTTCAAAATATGCATCAATTTTTTATTCAAAAAATTCCCGAAGACCACCTTGAGTTGAGACATGCTGTTTAACCGCAAATATTTTTGTCCCGAAATTTTAATTTCTGGCCCATAGTGCTGAGGAAGCCTGCAAGTCTTGGGCGAAATACGTATCTGTCATTGAATAAAATATTGTGCGCGCATTCCCTTACTGGACACGACGGTTGAAACAGTCGTGTTTCTGAACGGTCGTAAAAAGGGTCGTTTTTAGCTTTTGACAGATAAAATGTCAAATTGTGTCATCATCGCTGTTTCATTATTGGAACCAATCGAGCAAAGTAAATAAACCTAGGAATTACCGTTCTATCAGAAGAAACGGAATGAAATTCAGCATGAAATGAATTTGTATTTTCAACGCCGGTTTGCCGAAATTTCATAGTGAATAAAACGTAGTTTATCCTTCATTATCCAAACAAACAATAACAAAGCAATAACGTTCGTATTCGGAAACAATTTGTTTAATGCTTTTGTATGATTAACACGAAGTCACGATTAAGGTTGCGACAGAAACGCAATGAGCCTGTGTTGCCAGTTATGGCGATAAAACATTACGAACTGTGTTGCCAATTTAGTCATTTTTTTTACCTTTGGAACGTTTGAAACAGTACCTGAACTCCCCTCGGAATCCATCGATCAAGTAAATGCACAATACACATAGTAGAATCAAATTGGATAAGTTTTCTTATTTTTTATTTTTGTTTTGAACTATTTTTAAGGTTGGTATTTGCGTAACCACACGCAGAAAAAATTGTAAATGCAAAAAAATTCTGTATGAATTCAACAAAAAATATTGTTGACTGAAGGCTAACCCAGATATTTTTTGATTCTAACTGTTTGACTTTTTAGTTCAACAATAAGGTTTGTTATTTCAAAAAATTGCTAGTTTCTATCAAAGAAAAAATTGTAGAATCAAAAATAAGTACTTTTGGGTTTATAAACGATCTAGTAGAAGTAAAAGAAGTACGAATTTAGTTTAAACAATATTTTTTTGATTCAAAAATATGATACAAGTTGAACTCAACAACAGGGGATTGTTGTTTCAAACTATCACCATTTTTCTGCGTGCATACATTTAGTTTATTTGTACCAATGGTTTAGGTTAATTCAAACTAACACCTCAATTTGAATTCAGGTAAAATAACTGCATTTTGCAACCTAAATTTTGGTTGAAATAAACAAGATTATGGTTGGAAAAAGCAAACTTTTAGTTTGGATCAACTGATACTTAATTTGAAACAATGTGAATTAATAAAGTTGAAATAATGTGGAAAAGTCATTTCTTTCAAATAGATTAGTGAATTTAATTTAAACAAATTCCCAAGCAAATTCCTATGTTAACGTAATCAAAAATTTAGTTTAGGCTTCAACCAAATTTATGGTTGTTTTAAACTAGCCACATTTTTCTCCGTGTAGGCATTATTTTTCTGGCAGAGTAATGCCAACCTCAACTTTTTTATGGCGAGCGCATCGATTCAATTGTATTTAGTATCGCGAGAAAGCATCGTTTCCGATTCAGTATCGCTACCGTAGAGTGACTATATACAGAGTGGCGACAATGTCAAAATTGGAATGATAATTATCTGTCAGTGTCATTCCAATCGAGCAGACGACCTATCTAGAGTGACTATATACAGAGTGGCGACAATGTCAAAATTGGAATGATAATTATCTGTCAGTGTCATTCCAATCGAGCAGACAACCTATCCAACGCGTATGCAGGAAAGAGAAAGAAAACCCTTGGATAAACCGCATTGCATACATTTGGGATGACTTGGCGCCACTCTGTATATAGTCACTCTAGACCTATCCTAGAAACGCGTATGCAGGAAAGAGAAAGAAAAACCTTGGAAAAACCGCATTGCATATATTTAGGATGACTTGTCGCCACTCTGTATATAGTCACTCTACGCTACCGGTCCTCCGGGTAGCCTAACCGCTAACGTCACTGGTCATTAAGTTTTATTTCTTGTGTTCTATAAACGCTGTAAACAGCGTATACTCATTCAAGTTTTTCAAACAGTTTTATATTCAACATGCCGAAATATTATTGTGACTATTGCGATACATATTTGACGCACGATTCGCCAAGTGTTAGGAAGACACATTGTACTGGAAGAAAACATAAAGACAATGTAAAATTTTATTATCAAAAATGGATGGAAGAACAAGCACAACATCTTATTGATGCTACAACAGCCGCTTTCAAAGCTGGCAAAATAGCTCAAAATCCATTTACCGCTGGTCCCCCTAAGCCTAACGTAGCTATTCCGCCGCCAACGTTAGGAATGCCAACTCGACCAGGTATGATACCAACTATGCCAGCAGGAGCACCGCCTTTAATAATGGGACCAAATGGAGCACCTTTAGGACCAGCTATGGGACCAATGGGAATGCGGCCACCCATGATGATGCCGATGGGTAAAAATACATTATTTTTAAATTGTTAAGTGATGTTTTATAACCGTATATTTCAGGTATGCCTCCTATGGGAATGGGAATGCGTCCTCCTATGATGAATGCACCTCCACCACAGATGAACCAAAAGACATAAGTTTGACATGGAATATTTGCATTTAGGCTGTGAACCATTTCGCGAAATTTTTAACTTTTTAGATAAAATTTGACAGTTCGAGAGTTATTTCACCTTCTTTTTTCCCTTTTGGCATGACCATAGGTGATCCATAAAATTATATCACCTTTTGTCGAAAATAACTCCACTGAAGCATGGTTATTTTTGACAGTTCGATGGTTATTCTGTGAGCCAATGAGATATTCACAGGAGGAAGAGAACTTCGATGTCTTACTAATTTTTTGTTGCATTTTTTACCAATGTATGGATGCTTATCGTATAACAAATTTGTCCAACCCGAGTTGAAATAATGTCGTTTTCGTTTTTGCGGTGTAGCTACACCGAGGCTACACCGGTGTAGCTTTTTTGCACCAAAACTGTTCGCTTTCGATTTTTGTACTACACCATTGCTACACTTTTTCTGCACTAGCTACACCAGAAAAAAAGAGGGTGTAGCTGGTGCAGATAGGAAAACACTAACACACCCATACCACATCACTGCTGCTGCACCGCAAGTGTTCGTTTATCCAGCGAAAAGTGTAACACCAAACGGTGTAGCTGCACCACAAAAACGAAAACGACATATAGTAGAGTAGATTAATTTTATCTATCAAATAGGAGCAAATGAACACCAAAAATTTATCCAATTCCAACCCGGAGTGAATAAACAAATTTGCTGTTTCAGAAACATACCTTTATCCTTACCTTATACAGCAAAGTTTCGTTAATTGGTGGTTCGTTAATTGGGTGTTCGCTAATTGGGCTATGTGACAACTTGAATGTCAAAATTGTATGGAATTTTCGAGTTTAGAAATTTCTAACAACTGTCAGTCGGCCCAATTAGCGAATCAGCTGGAGTGCAGTCGTGGCCCAATTAACGAATTCAGGCTGTATGCTCTCATTGAGCAAAACAACTACAGCCTGAATTCGTTAATTGGGCCACGACTGCACTCCAGCTGATTCGCTAATTGGGCCGACTGACAGTTGTTAGAAAATTCTAAACTCGAAAATTCCATACAATTTTGACATTCAAGTTGTCACATAGCCCAATTAGCGAACGCCCAATTAACGAACCACCCAATTAACGAACCACCAATTAACGAAATTTTGCTGTATCAATCTGTCAAATATGAAATGGTTCGCATTCTGAGCTGATTTAAACCACTCAAGGCGAAACACCTATCGAACTGTCAAATTTTAACTAAAAAGTTAAAAATTTCGCGAAATGGTTCATAGCCTTAATATGTCTTAAATATTTTAAATTAATGGTAAACTAATATTTACATCGAGCAAAATATGTACATTATTAGCATCAACAGGCCCGTTGCACTGGCGTCGCAGTTTCCTGTACAGATAAAATAGACACGGCGCATGGTGCGTTGAGCCATAGACAAAAATCGTTTTTTTCTTTTGATGTAGAACTATACGTCTTACGGCAAGGTTTGAGATAGGGTGTCTTCTTATTCTTATTCTTATCAATTCCATCACAGGCACAATAAAGGATTTCTGGAAATAAATGTTAATTTTTTCTAATGCAAATATTTCAAAATATTTTCTTGACAGTACTCTTTTTTTTCCTGTATGGACTCATCACTGCGACCAGTATGGTTTGATCTATTGTGATATCGCCCGGGTGTTTGCTGTATAACCCGCACTGCATTTATTTTGGCTATAGTCGCTATTGAGTGAGCGATATGCTTATTGAATTTTATGCGTGCTTGTGTGTAACTTGAGTACCCTTCCCTCAATGCTTTTTCTCTACTTTACCCACCTCGTTCCATATGACAGCGCTGTCCCCAATTATAGCCATCCCTGGAACAGCTAACCAGTGCATTGAACTATAAGGGTCTCATTTTTGCATTCAACAGGCCATATCGGGATAACATATAGAATTCAGCACGAAGGAAGGGTGGTGAGGGGCCTGGGAATAAACCCATGCTAAAGTCACTTTGCCATCGAATGGCCTGATTCTACTAAGATTCGAACCCATGACCATTCGCTTGTTAAAGCAGTAGAATCAATATATATATAGAATACCAGTGTCGCTGCAGTGCTCGTGGTAAACATCACACATTTGAAAATTACGTATTTACACTGTATGCGCTTATGTGTGAGTGATCGATTCGAAACGGGAATCTGATTGTCAAACTAAAAAGGCAACCCAATAAAAAATCCTGCTTTTCCGTAAATCCCGTAGGATAAATCACCCGATTTGGTCGTTTTGGGGTATTTCGTCGGCAGGAAAATTTTCTATTGGGCAATTTGACAATGTAGTTCCCGTATCCAAGACACGAACCAGCAACATGTTTGCCACCAGAATATCCATGAAACACCAGCGACACTGGCATTCTATATATATTGATTATACTGTCAAAGCAGACTCGGTAACCTTGCGACTACAGAGCCCCCCTTGTCAGTACTCAGTACAGCAAAGTTTCGTTAATTGGTGGTTCGTTAATTGGGCGGTTCGTTAATTGGGCGTTCGCTAATTGGGCTATGTGACAACTTGAATGTCAAAATTGTAAAGCTTTCAGACAGCTCAAGCACCCACAGTAGCGAACATGAAATACGCGTGTATATACATGATATTTACCTCATGTTGGGGAACAGCTGATGATGGAGGAACAAACCGAAAAAATGGCGATTAAAGCCCCGGACACAATGCATACGGATTTTACTACGTTGCGGAAATTTGACAGAAAACCCAGGTAAAAACTGTCAAATTGCCGCAACGTAGTAAAATCCGTATGCATTGTGTTTGGGGCTTAATAGTTGTGTTGTTCCGTTTGCCACACTGCAGAGCACATATTTTAATAAAATTTTTCTTCCTGTTTCAAATTCAAGCACACATTTTGAAAATTTGCATTTGCATAATATCAAAATCGACCCGGCAATTATGAAAGAGCATTTCATTTTTGAGTTGCGCGGTGGATAATTTTCAATGAAACTTGTGTAAAACGGCCATTCGCTGGGAATCACCCAACATGCAGCATCTAGAACACACAACTTACCTTCAAGGAGGTTAACTACACAATTAGGGATAAGATCATCTTACGATGGCAACATCCCCGAACAATGTCCGAACTCACAACGCATACGAAAACCGAAGAACGAACAGCACGACTTCGGGCTGGCGCTGAGGGATATGCTGATGCGCAGTCTGTCGTATATTTCACGATACGTGTTATACACTTATTTATCAGGTGGCTGCATACCACACATCCTCCCCCTACTCTCAGGGAAAAAAACAAAAAAAAAGTTACTTGCATATTAAACCACAAGGGAAAAAACAACTGATTTTATTAAAACTAAAAAAAAATAAAACATATCATTCCTTATCTTCCATATGACGAACATAGTCAGATAGATATGATGGTGCTTTTGTGGTCCTTCCTGGCCGCCTGAATGGTTCAGTAACTGCTTGCTCCTCGATACCCATGCGTGAACTGTCCCTCCAACTGTGAACTTTCTTTGTTTGCGACACATGTCGCTTCACGGTATGACCTTCATCATCGGCAAGGAGCAAACTGCCGTTTTTTCCGTCATAACCGTAAAACGTTTCATGTTGAATCTAGAATCGCCTTTCCTTTTACTAGACGCTCTACAATGACAGTATCTCCAGGTTTGACTGTACTATTTTTAGCACCTCGCCTCTGGTCCTCACGTGCTTTCCCTTTCACCTTTACTTCACGGTCTTTTGCATCCAGCTGTTGATCTTTATAGTCCGCCTTTTCGTATACCAGTAACGGCAAACCTCGTTTAATTTTCCGGCCCATCATGACTTCTTCTGGCGAAACTTTTATGACCGAATGAACTCCAGCGTTATAGGCATTAACTGCATCCTGAAGTTCTTCCGAGTAACCGGTTCCACTCGAAGCTGCCGTAGACATAGCTTTGTTTACCACTTTCATAAAACTTTCCACAAGCCCGTTTTGTTGAGGAAAGAATGGTGTAGAAAAAATGGTTTGAATGCCCCGATCAGAGCAATATTGCTTATATTGTTCACCATTGAATGGAGGCCCGTTGTCACTTTTAATTGCTTTTGGGAATCCTTCTCTTCTAAATACGTCATTCAATACATTCGTGGTGTGCTCAATAGCAGTTGATTTCACCGGTCGTGCGATCGCATAGCGGGATCTCAAGTCAATAATTACTAGGATAGATACTCCTCCGTACTTTAAATAGGGTCCATGGAAGTCAACTGCTATGGTGTCCCAAACAGCTTTAGGTACAAATATTCGTTCCATGGGAGTACGACTCTCCGGTTTTCCATTAACAGCACAATGGACACAAGATTTCACCCATCTTTCGGCATCCCCAGCCATCCGGGCTACCAAACACGCTTACGCAAGATGCTCTTTAATTTTGCTGCGAGTGGATGACCAGCATAAGCTACCGTTAGCGTTTTTTCCCTTAGTTCACTGGGAATAACGACACATCCGCTTTTTACAAGCATTCCTTCTTTGCTATGTAAATCGTTTGCTATTGTTTGAAACTTTTGCAGTTCCTTGGGCCAATCTCCGGTTTCCAACGAATCCAATACACGTTGAAGAGTAGTGTCACGAGCAGTAGATTCTTTAATTTTCTTTTCCGTTAAAAACTGGATAGCATTTGCCTCAAGGTGCGCAATTTCCCATGGGCTAGAATCCTCATCGAAAGCTTCATCATTTCCTACATACAGACGGGAAGAAGGGTCCGCAATATTTTCACAACCACGAACAAACTCCACATCGTAGTTGTAAGCACTGAGCCTTAACGCCCAGCCATCTGCTCTCGTCAAGGCTCTTTTAGCGGTTTCCCGGGATCGGTTTAGAATAAAGGTAATGCCTCTAGCATCAGTGCGCAGGGTAAAATGCCTACCTAGCAGAAAATACGCAGTGTTCAACCGCCCACACTGCAGCTAATGCCTCACGCTGATTTTGAGGATACTTCTTCTCAGTGACGGTTAGAGCCTTAGATGCGAAGCTAATTATTCGTGGGGTTCGCTTACTGTCCTCCTGCACTAACACTGCTCTAAGAGCGTTAGGACCCAGATAACACAAAATCGTAATAGAAAGTTCACATTAAATCGTTTTCATGTCAATTTCACATTGGAATTGTATAATGATTAGAGTATGTCAAATCGAAGTGAATAATAAGTTGTTTTGCAGTCGTGCGTGTCTTCATATACAATTCATGACTGTGAATTATAAAGCAGGATAGACAATTGCAATATTTGATTATATCTTAATCATATATTCAGGAGTATTTAGTTGCGTGTTATAAAAACTGCGCAAAATAGAATTACAAATAGTTGTCAAAATTTTCGCACGTATAACGCCTCCACTTTGGTACATATATGTTCTTATATGGTGTGAAATATAACTTTTTCGTTCAGATATGATTTCGTATACCTCAGTTGCTATCGAGATATACAAACCAAATGGTTTACTGGGGAGAGGCATCTGTGTACAGAAACGATTTGTTATCTTCTGAGAAATATCCAAGTGAAGCTGTGCAACGTACAACGTCTTTAACTAATTCAAATGCTTGCTCTTGTTCTTGGCCCCAGCTCCCTTGTTATTAGCCTCAAAGTTTGCTTTTACAAGAACAATTTTCGATAAATTTAATTTAAATTTGAAAAAGTTACAACGTTTTCAACATTTAAACTTTCACTACATATATAGTGAATTATCGAAAAATCTTGATAACTTCTTTTATGTAGGCATTATTTGCGCAAAAAAAACATCAGCGGAAGATAAAATAACTGAGTGCAAATAATATCCTGATACTCTCGCAAAATTTGCTTCCTTGCCATGGTTTCCATGCAATTTACTTTTGTGCTTTATTCGCCCTTCTCGCTCATTTACCCAAAATAACATGGGCGACGATTTACTCGTTACGAACGAGGCAAAATTTCTCAGCAATGCTCGTCCCAAGCCATTGATCAATTCCCCGAATGATCGTCCCGAGCTATCAAAGTACTTTGCTAATGCTCGTCCCGAGCTGGCAACTAATTTTGCAAAATGCTCGTCCCGAGCTGGCATCTAATTTTTCAAATGCTCGTCCCGAGCTGGCAATTAATTTTGCAAATGCTCGTCCCGAGCTGGTAAACAATTTTGAAAATTCCTCGTCCCGAGCTAAAAAGTCAATTTTACAAGCATAAGGTTACTGCAATTGCTCGTCCCGAGCTAAAAAAAACATTACAAATACTCGTCCCGAGTTATATAACGCCACTGCAAATGCTCGTCCCGAGCTAAAAAAAAGCTTGTTACGAATGCTCGTCCCGAGCTAACGAACAGCACCTTGCGTCGTCATGTATCAACAATCTTTGTGCCATCGTGCACCAAAACTACCACTGCTCGTCCCGAGCTATTATCGATTCTCACTACCATCGTATTTCTTGGGGGAGAGAGAGAGAGAAAAGAAATGGCGCAGGCCGTACCGAGTACTTTTCCACACACGGCCGCCATTTTCTCGTGCATATTCCCTATTCAATTTGCACATTCACTTTTTTCGGATACTTCAGAGTTTATTACAGCCACACATTGAGTGATTCTCAGATGCCATGATTTATTTTTGCCGCTGTTTGATAAAATTATGCTATTAATTAGATGAGCAGCAAAAAACCTGTCGCGGTCGCCAAATGTGTAAAACGGCCATTCGCTGGGAATCACCCAACATGCAGCATCTAGAACACACAACTTACCTTCAAGGAGGTTAACTACACAATGAGGGATAAGATCATCTTACGATGGCAACATCCCCGAACAATGTCCGAACTCACAGCGCATACGAAAACCGAAGAACGAACAGCACGACTTCGGGCTGGCGCTGAGGGATATGCTGATGCGCAGTCTGTCGTATATTTCACGATACGTGTTATACACTTATTTATCAGGTGGCTACATACTAGAGATGGTCGGGTAGCGGAAAATTTGCCCGAAACCCGCACCCGTACCCGCCGGGGTCGGGTCGGGTTCGGGTATTGAAAAAAAAATAATTTGCGGGTTCGGATCGGGTACGGGTTTTCAATTTTTGTTTTTCAATCCGGGTACGGGTCGGGTCGGGTATCTCTATTTACCACATTTAACACTAAAGATGGTCGGGTATCCGGGCCCGTCCCGTATCCGACGGGTTGCGGTCGGGTTCAGGTATCAAAAATAATAAATTTGCGGGTTCGGGTCGGGTACGGGTTTTTAATTTTTTTCTTGATCGGGTACGGGTCGGGTCCGGGTATTCAAATTTTCATACCCGACCATCTCTACTACATACCAGTATACATCAATCGGTTCGGGTCCAGCATTGGTGGACTACAGTGTGACGCTGACCTAACTGGTCGAAAGATCATTGCTGACAACATCAGGTGGACACCTATGGCGGTTTGGGACCTCGCGGTGGTGATATTTTCCCGGAAAAGATTTCACTAAAGTTGACCGGCAGCATACGCTGCCCGTCGGATCGCTAATTGCTGGTGCGTTATGTTGACATATTATCTGGGTGCCACTCTCGCCAGTCAATAGCTATACAGTACCGCCCCGCTAATCCGATAAATTTATAGCCGGATTAGCGGATTTTGAGTCGATAATCCGACAGTCAAACTGACGTCAGCGTCAGTTTGAAATGCGGTTTTGTTTACATCCATACGTAAACAACTCTGGAAATTTTTGAAAATATTTGTCGTAAGTATGCAATAACTATGTTTTATACTCGGTAATACTCAATTTCCCCAGTAAACCATTTGGTTTGTATATCTCGATTGCAACTGAGATATACGAAATCATATCTGAACGAAAAAGTTCACGCCATATAAGAACATATATGTACCAAAGTGGAGGCGATATACGTGCGAAAGCTTTGTCAATTAGTTGTAATTCTATTTTGCGTAGTTTTTATAACACGTAACTAAATACTCCTGAATATATGATTAAGATATAATCAAATATTGCAATCGCCTATCCTGCTTTATAATTCACAGTCATGAATTGTATATGAAGGCACGCACGACTGCAAAACAACTTATTGTTCACTTAGATTTGACATACTCTAATCATTATACAATTCCAATGTGAAATTGACATGAAAACGATTTAATGTGAACTTTCTATTACGATTTTGTGTTATCTGGGTCGTCAACAAAATACTTTAAAATTCTTAGTTAGTGTCGAAATGAGCGCAAGCACATCAGTCTATTGAGAATAGCAATAAAAATATTATAGCCATGGCAAAAGTGAACGTAGTTAGAAGCAGCACCATGTACCATTTCCATTTAGTTAGAAAGAGTGCCATTCTGACTTTAACGAATACGCCAAACGAAGGTAGTGTTCGATTGAAAGAAGTCAAGTACAATACGTTTTAATTCGGAATTTTCCGGATTAGCGAGATCCGGACTATCGAGTCGTCGGATTATTGGGTGTCGGATTAGCGGGGGGATACTGTATTAACTGTATTAAGGCTAAGTTTATCAATAAACTTTCTTTATATTTTAATAAATATAATAAATTCTAAAGTATATTTGTGGCACTTTTATTAAAAAGCAGTGATATATAACAGAAATGATGACCCATACAGCTCATACATTCCAAACATATTTTCCACTTTATCCAAACATTGAATTTAATTTTCTATAACGTATATTTTATTCAAAAAACTATCCACCTCATTTTCATCAATACATTACATACAATTCGCTTTCTTAATAGAAAGTAAATCCTTTCGCAATGTAAAATACGTTGATGAAACATAGAAATGAAGCTAACGACACATTCCAGTTATGTGCGGTACACATAAATGATAAAAGATCACACTTAATAAAAAGCACCGAATTCGGTAAAATTTTACCGAAATCTAAACAGCTGAACGTTCGGTAAAAATTTCGATGGTGCCAATCGACGTTTACATCATTAATAATGCTTGGTGCAATAAAAATTTTTACCGAACGTTCAGCTGTTTAGATTTCGGTAAATTTTACCGAATCGTTTAAGTGTGATCATATCGCATAGAATAAATGGGTGAGGAATAATATTTCGCATTCACAGTGTTCAATAGATTACAAGGATCATTTTCTATTGCACCATTCTATAGTTGTTTCCTTATAGCTTCGACGTTTAATTTTCTTTGAGTGCAGTGATCGTTGTATCGGTAGTACTGCCCCTCCGAAATCAGAGCGGCTAAACTTCGGTAAGACCCAGGTTTGGCAGCTGCTTCCTTGATAAGTTTGCAATCTGAGTTTTATCTTTTGCAATGGCCTCCGATGGTACCGTCACTTTCAATTGTAAATAAATCACAATTCAAACCGCACGTACCTACGAAAACACTTTATTAAAATTGTGGACTAAATAATTACACTCGAAAATAGTAAACTCACCAACTATTGATGCCACCAAACTCCACGAACATCATCCCGTAGCGCCATTTTCTCGATACTCAGATTTGTCAATAGGTATATACAGGTACAGCAAAGTTTCTTTAATTGGTGGTTCGTTAATTGGGCGGTTCGTTAATTGGGCGTTCGCTAATTGGGCTATGTGACAACTTGAATGTCAAAATTGTATGGAATTTTCGAGTTTAGAATTTTCTAACAACTGTCAGTCGGCCCAATTAGCGAATCAGCTGGAGTGCAGTCGTGGCTCAATTAACAAATTCAGGCTGTATTTCTATATAGGCTCAATCGATTTCACGACCGATTTAATAGAGATTCTGCGATAACAGATTAAAGTCGCCAATAAATCAAGTGACGGGTCGGGTGACCAAAACCGATCCCGTCTAATGATTGATCGGTGCACTTAATTGACAAACTAATCATTGCAGCCTGAACCGACTCTTTGACCGATTTAATCGATACCCTACGATAACAGATTAAATTCGCCAATAAATCGGGTGACGGAAAGCCGATTCCGTTTGATGATTGATCGGTGCACTTAATTGGCAAACTAATCCTTGCAACCTGTACCGACTCTTTGACCGATTTAATTGATACCCTATGAAAACAGATTAAATTGGCCAATAAGTCGGGTGACGAAATGAACCTACCTACGAAAACTGACGATGTAGGTTGATTAGTAGGTCGATGTCTTAAGCACCCTATTTCGTCGGTAGACGCGTAAAATGCCATCTGTCAAACTTTTTATGGGGAGTCCTCTAATGAAAAACTTTCAAGGGTATTTTTAATCTCTTTTCTGTATACAACTAGATAGCGTGCACATTTGACGTATATGACAGTTTTCATATCTGTCACCAACACTTTTATAAGATGAGAAGACTACACACAAATATTGACAGTGTGCTTCACCCAACTGCAGATAGGTAGCGCTGATGGCATACCACTTACGCGTTATATGAAGAAATCAAAGAGTTGCATATCTATGTAAGTTACGAACACAAGTGGTTCGGAGTGTTTTTAAAAAATTAAACCGATTAATTCGGGAGTCAAGATTGAACTGAATTTATTTATTCTCATCGAATTATTTTTACCTAACGAAAAACCTATTCTGCTAACTAAGCGAACTGGTGGGAACACAGTTCGCGCTATGGGAAATTGGTCACCTCGTGGCAGCTAATTCGGCATAAAATGTGCGCCTTGGTGCACAGGTTCGATCGTGCCCGGTCTCTGTGATGTGCTGTGGTACTTCCAGGTGTAACTGCCCTCCTCCAAGTGTTGAGCCTCGTGGATCAATAACTATTTGACGAAAGCGATTTATGTGCCATTAGAGCTGGTTTTTTGGTTGGTAATAATAAACAGGATGTTGACTTTTTGCCGAAATTTGGATCGATATGCTTTGCCGTCTCGTCTTGATGAGCGTGTAGAGTACGAGAATGATGAAAGCTAAAGTTGTGAACGATATGCCTCCCCATATGGACCATGAGGTATTATTCGATGTTAGCATCAGGTGTTCAAGCTTCTTGATGTTTCGTAAATGAAACTCGTGGATTTCTTGCATGCTATGGGACTTATATGATTGTATCCTGGTGATATTCAAGTCGATTGACGGTGTGAATACGGGATGTTCGACTGACTGGATAACGCTATTTTTAAAGTGAAATTCTGGAATGATATGGTACAATTTATATACGTTGCGAGATATGTGCCAATGAGCACTCTGTCGTCTATTCCGCATGTACTGTGTAGTGTACCCTTTACGTCGTTAAATAACAATGTAGTTGGTCCCATTTCAATTATTGGAATGTGGTTTATAACTGTTTCGAACGCACATTCACCAGATTTACCAGTGATGATTTTACTCACACATTGGTCCGAAGAGATATCTTTTATCTCTGTAGTTTTGCATACTGTCCAATTATTTAAAAGCTTGCAAGGTCCTGTTTGAAGATAAATAGTAGAGTCGTGGGTTAGATAAAGTTTACCTGGAATTACGATCCTTTCTGAGTTATTTATGATGGCTTCTATTCGGAGTTGCTGATACGTGGTTACGCTAAAGTTTGGAATGCTGATGATGTACATGATGATCTCGCCGGTGGTGATGGCGGCTGTCGTGACGAATTCCAGTGCTTCATCCATAAGGTGGCTTGGTATTCCCTGGTTAATGAGGTTGCTACTAACTGTTTCTACTTCTCCTGGTGTTAAGATGTTATTATTTATTAGATCTATCTTTGAAAACAGAATTGCGTTTTGAATAGTTTCGATTTCGGTTTCTATTATATCTAAATTTATAATGGTTTTAATAAGAGTTACTTCTGCTGATAATTGATTATAATTTGATGCGTCTATTGACGTTGCTGTGTCAAATGAGTCAGTCATGTTATTAAGTTTTTCTAGTAGTTTGTCGTTAATGTCACTTTGCTCGTTGTTGTTACTAATTAGCTCGTTGATGGTGGTGTCTATGAGTTTTAGATCGTCTGCGTCTGGTGAACCTGCTAGCCATTTCCAGGCTCTGCCTAGTGAGTCCCATCTTCTAAATCTTTTATTATATCTTGGTTTAATTTGTGCTAGGTTGGTTTTTATTTTCGCTAATTTGTGAGAGACGATTTGATCAGATATAAGGTGTTCATTTTGCGAGATGAGTTTTTCTATAGTTACAATTGATGTATCGATTGCTGTTATGTTTATTATATGGTTTATTTTTGTGGAGCCCTCAATAATCTTCGCTTTCCTTTCTTCTAACGTAGCTATCGGGATTAGGTCTAGGTTGTGGAGTATCAGTGATGTAAGGACGGAGGGTATGCTGTAATAAAGGAATATAACTGTTAGGAACGGGTTTGTAGGTTCATATTTTTTACATTGGTTTTATGTAATTTAGTTCGTGCTTCATTTTGGAATGTTACTTCGTTATTCTGCTGAACAAAGGTTTTTTTAAATATTTTTTTGTGCTTCGGTTTAATAAGTTTATCTTTTACATAGACTGTTTGACCTGTCTGTAGTGCTGGCGCAGGTGTTCTATTTTTGTTGAAATGTTCTAATTGTTTTTCCTGTCTCTCTTTAAGTCTAACTATTACTTCGTCGTATGTTTTCTGTCGGATTCGTTCTAATGAGTCGGGGTCAATTTGTCCGTTGGGGTTTCTTTGAATACCAAAAAGGATTTCTTTGGGGGTTTTGTGTGTAGATGAGTGGATGGAATTGTTGTATTTTTCAACGGCTATGTGGATTCGGTTACGGGTAGGTAGTGAGGGTGTTAGTTCTTTTTGAATACGGTAAAGCTCGATAATGGTTGAATGGAATCGCTCAACCGGGCCATTGACTTCAGATTTGCTAGTTGGAGTTAAATAAACTTGAATATTTAAATCTAATAACTTTCCTCGGATATCGGGCGACTGAAAAGCACGTTCGTTATCTATGACGATTGACTGGGGGACAATAAAGGTTGTAACAGTGTCCCATATTGCTTTGCCGATATGCACCGCATGTCTAGACCTGATGGGTATCATGCGTCCATATTTACTAAATTTGTCTATACTAGAGAGAAAGTAATTAGATTCGATTTGAAAAACATCGAGATGGAGGATTTCAAAAGGACGGTTCGGTATCGGATATTTGTCGGAGATGGTCTTATCGTTTAATTTCCTATAGTCAATCACTAGTCTAAATTTCTTTTCGCCGGAAGCGTCGAGTTTTTTTGGTACGATCCAGACGGGTGAATTCCACGCCGATCTAGATGG
This sequence comes from Sabethes cyaneus, assembly GCF_943734655.1. Lineage (NCBI taxonomy): Eukaryota > Metazoa > Arthropoda > Insecta > Diptera > Culicidae > Sabethes > Sabethes cyaneus. The sequence continues at coordinate 72,686,663 of NC_071353.1, forward strand.
TCGAATAATTCCGTCGTTTAACATTTTTTCGATTTGTTTATCAACTTCTGATTTATATGCCATTGGATAGGGGTACGACTTCTGGTAAATTGGAATATCGTCTGTTGTACGGATTTCACATTCAACATTCGTGCTACATGTTAATTTTCTGTCGGGATTGTGGAAAACTTCTTTGATGCTATTTATTAGTGGAATTATTGAATTTCGTTCGAGTTCGTTTAAATGAGTAATTCTAATTTTCTCTAAAACGATCATAGTTTCTGTTTTGTTTATGGTTTCTCTTAATTTGGGTGTGGGGCTATAAAATTTCAAAGGGATAATTTTTAATTTTCCGGATGCGCACCTTGAAGGCATTTTTCTGCGCTAATAAGGTTAAATCCATTTCCGAATAAAATTTCTGTACCTATTATTCCATCGAAAAAAGGATGGAAGTCTAGGACAAGAAAATCGAAACTGTGTTTCACTAGGGGGTTAAAGATATTCAGCTTTACACATTCTTTTATTTTTTCGCTGCCCGTAACGCCTTTTATATTTTGTTCACGAATTTTGATTATCGGAAGTCCTGACGTGTCGTGTCCGTCGGTTATTTTCAACCTTTTCAACCGAGTCCTTACGGAACAACGTCCGTTAAAGTCTACGTTCGTCCAAAAACTGACTCTTGCTTGGAGCATGCTATATCATGCCACAGTATGCGTAAGTCTCATATTGAACGATTCATTTCTCTCCTTGTCTCTTATCATTCGTGTGACGGTATTCTTCCTATGCAAGGGGTTTCAGTTACACTCAAGTAAATAATTCAGTTTCATTAGATTTGTTTTACGCTGATTCATCTAGCTCGGCTCGTTCCCTACATTCACCCCCTCCTCTACTCTTCTGATTAATTAACCAAAAAAATCTCATGACCATCATCATTTTTGACATCAGCATCCTTTTCATCATAACCACTATCAATTTCGTCATTACCATTATAATTACCATTTCCATCATCATAATTATAATCGTTAACATAATTAAAATCATCAACATCATCAAAACGTTCAAAATCATCATCATTTACGCCATCGAAATAATTAAAATTAACATCGTCATCAAATAGTTATCATTATCTAACTCCTCAACATTATCCACGACATCAAAACCATCAGCATCATCAAAATGATAATCATCCATTTCAACAAAACTAACATCATTAAAATAACCGTCAATATCGTCTGCATATTTTTTGACATCATCATTTACGTCATTATCACTATCATTTTTATCATTATCGTCATCATTTTCTATCATCAATACTATCATTATCGTCATTACCATCATCATTTTCGTTATTACCTTCATCATTTTCGTCATTACCATTGCTATTTTGGCATTACCATCATCATTTTCGTTATTAGCATCATCGCTTTCATCATCACCTTAATTAGTTTCGTCTTTACAATCATCACTTTCATCAGATTCGTCATTGCCATCATTTACTTCATTTTTATCTTAATATTCGTCATTACAGCCATCACATACGTCAGATTCGTCATTACCATAATCATTTTCCTCATTTTCATCATCACTTTCGTCATTACTATAATTATTTTCCTCATTGCAATTCTTACTTTCAATATCACCAGAATCAGTTTCGTCATTACCATAATTATTTCCATCATCATAATCATCATTTTCATCATCACCTCTTAGGGGAACCTTCGCACACAAGCGATTTTCTGCAGGCCAGATCAAACTACGCATATCAGCGTGTTTCAGTAAACTATTCTACCTTCCCAGAGGCACGCGAATCACACACGAAGCATATGCAAAAAGTGGCCCTCACAGAGACAGCTAAAACATAACCATCAGATGCGCACAAGCATCTTTTCAACTTTCTCAGATGAACGTTTGCCAGACGCCAGTAAAGTTAGACGCACACAAGCGAGCTGCTAAAAGTCCCTCACAGGGGAGCTATCGTATACAAACGAATTTGCACTGCCTTCCCAGAGGCGATCAAACAACGCATACCAGCGTGTTTCAGCACGCGAATCACACACAAAGCATATGCAAAATGTAGCCCTCACAGAGGCAGCTAAAAATAACCAGATGCGCACAAGCATCTTTTCAACGCTTTCAAATGGACGATTGCCAGACGCCAGTAAAGTTAGACGCACACAAGCGAGCTGCTAAAAGTCCCTCACAGGGGAGCTATCGCATACAAACGAATTTGCACTGCCTTCCCAGAGGCGAACAAACAACGCATACCAGTGTGTTTCAGCACGCGAATCACACACAAAGCATATGCAAAATGTAGCCCTCACAGAGGCAGCTAAAAAAAACCAGATGCGCACAAGCATCTTTTCAACTTTCTCAAATGGACGTTATCCAGACGCCAGTAATACGCGCACACCAGCGTATTACAATAAAGTCAGACGCACACAAGCGAGTTGCTAAAAGTCCCTCACAGGGGAGCTATCGCATACAAACGAATTTGCACTGCCTTCCCAGAGGCGATCAAACAACGCATACCAGCGTGTTTCAGCACGCGAATCACACACAAAGCATATGCAAAATGTAGCCCTCACAGAGGCAGCTAAAAATAACCAGATGCGCACAAGCATCTTTTCAACTTTTTCAAATGGACGATTGCCAGACGCCAGTAAAGTTAGACGCACACAAGCGAGCTGCTAAAAGTCCCTCACAGGGGAGCTATCGCATACAAACGAATTTGCACTGCCTTCCCAGAGGCGATCAAACAACGCATACCAGCGTGTTTCAGCACGCGAATCACACACAAAGCATAAGCAAAAAGTAGCCCTCACAGAGGCAGCTAAAAAAACCAGATGCGCACAAGCATCTTTTCAACTTTTTCAAATGGACGTTTGCCAGACGCCAGTAAAGTTAGACGCACACAAGCGAGCTGCTAAAAGTCCCTCTCAGGGGAGCTATCGCATACAAACGTATTTACACTGCCTTCCCAGAGGCGAACAAACAACGCATACCAGCGTATTTTAGTAAACTATTCTGCCTTCCCAGAGGCACGCAAATCATACACACAAGTATGTACAAAAAATAGCCCTCACAGAGGCAGTTACGCAAACAGCCAGATGCGCACAAGCATCTTTTAAATTTTCTCGAATAGGCGCTTGCCAGACGCCACAATATATAATCAATTTACTATACTCACTATTCGGGAGCACTACGCCAATGTCGTGTCCGTCGGTTATTTTCAACCTTTTCAACCGAGTCCTTACGGAACAACGTCCGTTAAAGTCTACGTTCGTCCAAAAACTGACTCTTGCTTGGAGCATGCTATATCATGCCACAGTATGCGTAAAGGTACCAGTACACTGTTTGCTGAATCATCCAATATTTGATCTATTTCATCAAATAAATTTGAAAACCCGTGTACTGACCCAACCAAATATTCGAACAAATTTTATTTTTCAAAATGTCGCCGAGCTTTTCCAATAAAATTTGGCGGTTTGTAAAACAGTGTAATATGCCAATCAAATTAAATTTGTTTTCGTAACATTTTGCGCTGTTCGCCGGCTTGTTTGCTTGAAACTTATCAAAAAAGCTCACAATGTTTATTATTTGAACTGCTGTCAAAATCGAATTTGGTACAGGAAAAATCGTGCAGAAAGGGAGTTTTGCAAAGGAAATGACACTGGAATAAATCAGGACATTATTAAATCAATAGTGAAAAGTTAAAAAGATTATGAATAATGAGGAGATCACTTAATAGACCTGTTTTTTGAACATGATTTGTTTAACGGGAAAATAGCAGTCATTAACTTTTCGTCGGAGAGCCTAATTTCGAAAGCAGTTTTTGGACCCAATAGCTGGGGTCTGGTTGTAAAAATATAAATACTGCCTTCTTCTTGCCAATCTGAACACAGCGAATATATTTTCATTAACAGAATTTTTGTTTCAAACAAAAAAACTGCTTTTGAAATTGGCAGAATCGATGACGACTAATTTCACCTTAAATACCCTCTAAAATTAGGCACTACCACGTATATAATACTACATATGTGAAACATTATTCTAGTAAATCTAGTAAATAGTCAGCATGTAAACGTTCATTTCAGGATCGAAAGGCTACATTCTGTTTCTGTTAACATGGATAATTTACTAGAAAATATGAACAATAATTGTATGCATATCCACCTTTTCACGCGCTTAATGGCGGCTAGTGGGTACATTTTTCGACAATGTTTATTTGCTTTTGGGAACTCCGCTCACGTATGCTTGAAAGTTCTACAACGACAATTAAGGCTGGAAATATTAACTTAACGTGAACAAAGCCAAAAGCATGCTAACGTTTTCCGAAAGTTGTATCCACTAGCCGTCATTACGCACGTGAATAGGTGGATAGCTGTGTGACATTCAATTTTATTCTGGTTTTGTGTGTCGCAAGAAGTGCGCTGTAATCGCACAGTGATGCGCTATCCAGCTTTTTACACCATCTGCCATAATAACGGACGGTATCAGGATTGCTAATGTGCGACTAATACAGTGCATCGTGTTACAGTGTTTGTGTGCATCGTGAAAAATTTTTCGCAGCGAAAAAAAATTTGGAGATGCAAACAAACCGCGTATACGTATACGCGGCGAACTGTGCGTGCGGTAAATGTCAGCAATCTCTATAATACGTACTAGTACTTCATGAACTATGTACATTATAGCAAAAATTAGACTGCAAAAATGAAATACTGCGGAAAAATAATGTCCCAAATTTATGTGCATGCATAAATTTGGGACATTATTTTTCCGCAGTATTCATTTTTCTTGAATAGTAGGGGTATAGATTACCGGGTAATAAGCGCTTGATTAACTGTTATTCAACAGAAATGTTTGTTGCATATATCTGGCATCTGCTTACGACCTTTTGAAAAGTTTGTGCCGAACTTATTATATACCAAGCAATGCCTTTATGTAAAGAGCATTTTAAGCAAACTGTGAAACCCTCCGAGGGTAATAAGACGCAGTTAGCTCCCGACAATCAGTGGGAAACAGTGAAAAAGAAGAAGGCCAGGAAGAAAGAGGAGGATCGAACTCCACCGAAAGTGGCCAGAAAAAAGAGGAGCAAAGGCGATGCCCTTATCCTCAAAACTGAGGGGCTGAGCTATGCAGAAGTTTTGAAGGCCATGAGAGGGGATGAGCAGCTGAAGGGTCTTGGCGCGGATGTACGGAGTATCCGCCGCTCCCGCACCGGCGACATGATCCTTGAGCTCAAAAAGGATGCCACTGAGAAGGGTTCTGCCTACAAAGTGCTGGCAGAAAAGGTCCTTGGTGATGGCATACAGATCCGCGCACTGACGCCTGAGATGACTCTCCAGCTTAAAAACCTGGACGAGATCACTGAAGCGGTCGAACTGACACGAGCTCTCAAGGAGCAATGTAACGTGGTGGTGACTACCGAAGCAGTTCGTCTGCGCAAGGGACCGGCGGGAACCCAGGTAGCTACAATAAGACTTCCACTGGTAGACGGGAATACAGCCCTGAAGGCGGCCAAGCTGAAGGTGGGATGGTCCGAATGCTCACTGAGCGTGTTCCAGCAGCCGGAGGCTTGCTTCCGGTGCTTTGAGCGAGGGCACAAGTCCTGGAGCTGTAAGGGGCCTGACAGAAGCCACCTGTGTAGAAGATGTGGCGGTACGGGCCATATAGCGAGGGACTGTTCGGCGCCGCCTAAGTGCCTGATATGTACAGGCCAACGGGACGCTAAGCACACAACAGGAGGCTCAAAGTGCCCGGCAGGCGCGCCTGCGACTAAAACACGGGCGTAGTGCAGGTAACACATTTAAACTTGAACCACTGCCATGCGGCCCAGCAGCTGTTATACCAAGCAGTTACTGAGTCGTTGACGGACATTGCCATCATCTCGGACCCATACCGCATCCCTGCCGGAAACGGTAACTGGGTCTCGGATAGGTCCGGGTTGGCGGCTATATGGACGACAAGCAGGTTCCCGGTTCAAGAGGTTGTGTCAACTGCAGACGAGGGATTTGCGGTTGCCAAAATGGGTGGAGTGTTCTACTGCAGCTGTTATGCTCCGCCGAGTTGGTCGATCGAGCAGTTTACGCGGATGGTAGACCAAGTATCAGTTGCGCTGACTGGTCTAAGGCCGGTGGTTGTGGCGGGCGACTTTAACGCTTGGGCGGTTGAGTGGGGAAGTCGTCGCACGAACCATAGGGGTCGGATTCTGCTTGAGGCTCTGGCAAAGCTCAACGTAGACCTGGCCAACGTCGGCACCATAAGTACCTTCAGCAGGAATGGTGCAGAGTCTATTATCGACGTGACATTCGGCAGCCCTGGTCTGATAGGAGACTGGAGGGTAGACAATGGCTACACTCACAGTGACCATCAGGCGGTCCGCTATGGTGTTGGTCAGATAACGAGGCGGCAGGCGGCGGGTAGAGCCAACACTCCAACCACCCGTGGGTGGAAGACATCATACTTCGATCCTGAAGTATTTGTGGAAGCGATCCGAAGAGAGTGCGGTGATCGCGATATGCCCGATCCGAACGCTGATCATTTGGTTGAGGTGCTGTCGCGAGCGTGTGACGCCACCATGCCTAGGAAAAGCCGACCTAGGTATGGTAGGTCACCGGTTTACTGGTGGACAGAAGAAATTGCGGAACTCCGCGGAGCCTGCTTTCGTGCAAGGAGAATTATGCAAAGAGCTCGTTCGGACGAGGGCAGAGCAGAATGTCGAGTAGCACTAGTTTCTGCACGCGCAGCGCTTAAGAGTGGGATAATAGCTAGCAAGCGAGCCTGCTTTGAAAGGTTATGTGCCAGTGCCAATGCGAACCAGTGGGGTGATGCCTACAGGATCGTAATGGCAAAGGCCAAGGGCGTGATGGCACCCGCAGAGAGATCGCCAGAGATGCTGGAGCGGATCATTGAGGGCCTCTTTCCGCGCCACGAGCCAAGGCCCTGGCCTCAGGCCGCTGAGTCGTCCCACGGCCGACGTTCCAGTATCTCAGACCATAGCGTAGGATGGTCGGTCTCCGTGCCGAACATCCAAAGTAACGTGGGCGACGGTGGTTTAGAGGTCGGGGAGGAAGTAACGGTTACGAACGAGGAACTCATTGAGATCGCTAAATCCCTAAAGGTGTGCAAGGCACCGGGATCAGACGGAATCCCGAATATGGCCCTTAAAGCGGCTATTCTGGAGACCCCCGAATTATTCGGGGCAGTAATGAGTAGATGCCTGGAAGCTGGCAACTTCCCGGACAGATGGAAACGACAGAATCTGGTCCTATTGCCGAAGCCGGGAAAACCTCCGGGTATCCCCTCGTCATATAGGCCGATCTGTCTGCTCGATACTGCCGGCAAGGTGTTGGAAAGGGTTATCCTTAACAGACTCGTACAGTACACTGAGGGTACAAACGGTCTGTCAAGGAACCAATTCGGCTTCCGAAAAGGCAAATCTACGGTGGATGACATCTTGTCTGTCACTAAGACAGCCGAGGTGGCAATCCAGCCCAAGAGGACAGGTATTCGTTATTGCGCAGTTGTCACGCTCGACGTGAGAAATGCGTTTAATAGCGCTAGCTGGGACTCCATAGCCAACTCGCTTCGGAACGTCCAAGTGCCGGTGTCGCTGTACAGGATCCTGGAAAATTATTTCCAGAATCGTGTGCTATGCTACAACACGGAGGAGGGTCAGAAGTGCGTTCCAATCACCGCAGGGGTTCCGCAAGGTTCCATACTGGGCCCGGTGTTGTGGAACGTCATGTATGACGAGGTGTTGAAGCTAAAGTTCCCGGTAGGGGTGGTGATTGTCGGCTTTGCGGATGACATCACCCTGGAAGTCTATGGTGAATCTATCAGAGAGGTTGAGTTGACGGCTGCCCACTCTATAAGCATTGTTGAAGATTGAATGCGATCCAGGAAACTGGAGCTAGCGCATCATAAAACGGAGGTTATCGTGGTGAACAACCGCAAGTCGGTACAGCAAGCAAAGATCAGCGTCGGGGACTGCACTATTTCGTCAACGCGGTCCTTAAAACTTCTGGGAGTCATGGTCGACGACAAGCTCAAGTTCGGGAGCCACGTCGACTATACCTGCAAGAAGGCTTCCACAGCTATTTCGGCATTGTCTCGTATAATGTCTAATAGCTCTGCGGTATATGGCAGCAAACGAAGGCTATTAGCCAACGTGGTCCAGTCTATACTTAGGTATGGCGGGCCGGTGTGGTCATCGGCGTTAGGTACCAAAAGCTATCTAGCCAAGCTGGAAAGCACCTATCGTCTCATGTGCTTGAGAGTGGCGAGTGCGTATCGCACAGTTTCACATGACGCAATCTGCGTCCTAGCAGGTATGATGCCTATTGGCATTATCATCAGCGAAGACGTAGAGTGCTTCAACCAACGAGGAACTAAAGGCATACGGAGTACCACAAGATCGGCCTCGATGACCACATGGCAGCGGGCATGGTCTAATTCCACAAAAGGTCGGTGGACACACCGACTTATCCCGGAACTATCTGGGTGGGTCAACAGGCGCCACGGCGAAGTCAACTTCTACCTGACACAGATTCTGTCAGGGCATGGTTGCTTCAGACAGTATCTGCATAAGTTTGGGCATGCGGAGTCCCCCGTTGTCCCGAATGCGTGGATGTTGAGGAAACGGCAGAACATGCTTTCTTCATATGCCCTCATTTCGCGGGCGCGAGAAGCAGCATGATGGCAGTGAGCGGACAGGACACTACTCCGGATAACTTAGTCCAAAAGATGTGTTCCAGCTCGGACATCTGGGGAGCGGTCAATGCGGCTGCTACCCAGATTGTACTCGAGCTACAAACCCACTGGAGAGCCGATCAACGGCGAATAAACAGCCTAACTACCATAGTCCAGTAGTTATCTAAGCGAGTGCATTAAGCACAATACCCCTCCCTGAAGTAATACCGATAAGGTGGTGCCAGGGGGGATTGAGGCTGGAGACTCGAGTAGGGTTTTAGTGGGTCTGGATCCTCACGCCCCATTAGGGGGGTCGGGATACCTAAACCCCACTCCCTGAGGTATCTTCTCAGGTGTCTGATAGTACCGTATCTTCTAAGGCGCTCAGCAGATTTCCCAACTCGTAAAAAAAAAGAGCATTTTACGTGACAAAGCGACATGCTGACTTGCTGATATCGATGTTGCGCTTTCCCTGTGCTGTGCTGGTACTTTGACAATCCGCAGATGCCCCACGGGAAAGCAAAACAGAGCTGCCACAAATACAGATATTTGTGCATACATATATTTGGGACCCATCAATTATTTCAGTTGCTGTGATTCCTGGCGCTACTAATGTTCCTGAATTTTAAAGTAGTCCATAAACTATTTATGTTATTTAAAAGAATTGGTGAATGACCAATTGGTTAAAACCACATTAAATAGCAATAAGCAATTATTGAAAAGATTAGATTGAGAAAATTAAATACTCCGGAGAAAACGGTAGGGTCCCAAATTTATGCATGCACAAATATCTGTATTTCTGGGAGCTGTGAAGCAAAATCAATATCAGCAATGTTGTTATGGTTCGTAAAATGGTCAATTCGGCTGATATTCCAATACCAATATCAGCGACACGGCTGACATTGGTATTGATATTAGTGATGTCCGAAATTTTTAATTATTCGATTGCCGATTAATCGATCGAGTAGGCACTGGTCGATTAGTTCAGTATTCGTGCTAGTAGTAGTGTTCGACATCGGAATGAAAATTGTGGTCCGGGTTCCGGTCCGGTAAAAATCGGCACGAATTTTCTTATTCCGACTTTATTCCGGTCCGATTTGGCTCGGTTCCGGTTCCGGAACCTGAGCAGAGCCAAATCGGACCGGATCATTAGTCTTTATAGTCGGAATAACAAAGTTCGTGCCGCCTTTTAACCGGACCGGCCCGGAACCCGGACTTCAATTTTCGTTCCGATGTCGAACACTAGCTAGTAGTATTCGACTATAAATATTCGAATATTTCGTTAAATTATTCGATTAATCTTTCGATTATGAACGATTAATGGGGATTATTCTCATTTTTTTAATCTTATTTAAACTATTCGCTTAATGAATTACTCGTGTCGGCAGTATTCGATTACAAATTATTCGATTATTCCATGCTGTAATCGATTAATCGAGAAATTACCGGACATCACTAAATGTAGAAATTGAATTTACACTCAAGTCGCTTTTTACGCGAAGGATACCTCCCGCGTAAATCAAAACCGCGTAAATTCCGAAAACCGCGTAAATTCTGAAAACCGCGTAAATTCCGAAAACCGCGGTAAAAAAACCGCGTAAATTCCGCTTAAAAAACAAAATTTCGCGTAAAAAAACTGTGGATTTCAACACTACGTGTAAAAATAGACGTTTTGACCACATCCGCGTAAATTCAGAAAACCGCCTAAATTCCGAAAACCGCGTAAATTCCGAAAACCGCGTGAAAATAGTCGCGTAAAAAATCTCGTAAAAAGCGACTTCAGTGTATATAAATTGCATTTTTTCATACCGCAGTAATTTGTATTAATTATTTTGAATTAATAATAATGCCTGTATTAAAACGTGTTTAAAAAAATTAAAATGGCTTTCAGCTTCCTGTTAAATGAATTGCCTCACTTTGCGAGCGTACTTTTTTTTGCGTATTTGCTCTGTTTGATCTGCACAGAAATCTGCTGGCGCAAACATTTTCGGGCCGAATGTATTTGATAATCTCACGAATTTCATGCTGTTTTGCAAACAGTGTACTGGCCCCACAAAATATGTCAAAATTTATTTGATTTTGTAACACGGGTAACGTCTCAGATCGAATTTTTGACATCAAATTTGACAAACAGTGTACTGGGCAAGACAAATATGTCTGTCAAATACCAAAATTTGCCCAAATTCTGACAGGAAGAAAATTTGACGATAAAGCAAACAGTGTACTGGTACCTTAAGTCTCATATTGAACGATTCATTTCTCTCCTTGTCTCTTATCATTCGTGTGACGGTATTCTTCCTATGCAAGGGGTTTCAGTTACACTCAAGTAAATAATTCAGTTTCATTAGATTTGTTTTACGCTGATTCATCTAGCTCGGCTCGTTCCCTACATGACGCTAAAGCCCATTTTCGAGAAATTACATTTACATTGGCACCACAATCGATTAGCATTTTAATATTTCCTTTCGTTGTGGGTACCTCGATGTATGGTAACGTTTTAATTTCTGGTTCTGCTACACCCATTTTGCGACCCAATCGGTGGTCTCTAAAAAATTTGTTTCTTCTGTATCATTGTCGGCGGGATTTAGTTTTAAATCTTCTACCTATTCCGCGATGGAATTTTCGTCGTCGAAATATTCATTGTTGGGATCTTGGGAAAATATTTGCTCTTCACACCACTTTTCATATTCTTCTGGTTCTATGGTGTCGTCTAAAAGGTGTGCCATCCGTTTGGCGTTAGGTTCGCGAGCGCGCATAGAGTCGCTTGCTTGCCTGCGCTGTGCCATTGGTCTGTTGCCATAATTGATTTGTTGAGTTCGAATGGTACTAGTGTCCATCGGCTCAGGTCGTGGTTGCTGTTGAATGAAAGTTCTCCTGGGTGCAAATACGTTTTGCTGAGGGTGAAAATTTTGAAGATTTCGTGGAGGCGGTATTCTTTGTTGAATAGGTCGTGGGGGAACTGGAGGATTTGGGTATTTTGTTGGCAGGCCACTGCGTGGGGCTGGCAATGGTTAAGGGTGCCTGCGCGTGGAACGGCGCATTTCTGGCATTCAAATTTAAATACTCCACGCAATAATGGTAGGCCTGCGCAAGATTTGCCGGCCTATAATTCTTACAAAAAAGAGAGAGTGGCTCTCCCAATCCTCTAATGAATGTATCTAATGCAATCATATTATACAAGCGTACCAGTGCGGACTCATGTCCTCGCCACTGGCTATCCATGTTAATTGCCGAGCTGATAAGTGTTATCATTTCGGTGATGCGGCTATAGTACGTCTCAATAGTTTCGTACTTAGCCTTCGATAAACTTTTTAATTGACTGTCCAGCGTCATAAGATCCCTCTTATCCGCATAGTATAGTCTTAGAGATTCTTTGATTGCCTCCCACTCAACGGGAGTATTATTGGTAACTAGCACATCGCTAGCCTCGTTTTTTATTTTTCTTCGAATTGTTTTTATAATTAGATGATACTGGAATGTATCTTTCCCATCGTCAAACAATTCGAGGATGTCTTCGACATCCAGAATCCACTGGGCAAGATTTCTTGCGTTACCGGTGAACTCGGGTAAGTCTGCGACGATCGCAGGAATTCTTCCTCTGTCATGAAAGCTAAGGTTCGTGTCAATGGCGAACCTTCTATTAGGGATTGGTGCTGGGACTGGAATCGGGTTTGGTGTTGGAGGTGTTGGTTGTGCCATTTTCAAAGATAATTTATTGAAGATTTTCGTTAATTCTTCAATTTTTTTCAATTAAAATTATGTTTTAAATAAAAAAAATTATGTTAAAAAAAAGTGGTTACGGGACTTTTTATGTTTGTTTAATATGCTGTCTATCGCATATGCCTGTCTTAAACACTTGTTTCACTTTCACTTCACTTACTTAAATTTATTGTTAGTTTTCACTTCACTTCTTAAAATTAATTGTTATTATTATATTTTTTTTGAAATTTACTTACAATGCTACTAGTAGGAGACAATTCATCGTCGCGGGGCAACGCCAAGTCCTGTAAGCCCTATTTATTGCCGGGTGAGCGGGTGTCCTTTTCGCTTCCGTTGATAGCGCAATCCTTCGTCTAATTTGGAACCGCAAGTCAACCGGTCGGACGGCTGATGGAGCTGTATCCGGATATCCAAACTCCTTGGTGATGGAAACTCAGATTGGCTTCACTTGTTGGTCTTCTGACGATGTACCAACAAACTTATACACTTGCTATCACTTCGCGATTAGGGTCCCGACTTCGGGCGCCAGTTACGAACACAAGTGGTTCGGAGTGTTTTTAAAAAATTAAACCGATTAATTCGGGAGTCAAGACTGAACTGAATTTATTTATTCTCATCGAATTATTTCTACCTAACGAAAAACCTATTCTGCTAACTAAGCGAACTGGTGGGAACACAGTTCGCGCTATGGGAAATTGGTCACCTCGTGGCAGCTGATTCGGCATAAAATGTGCGCCTTGGTGCACAGGTTCGATCGTGCCCGGTCTCTGTGATGTGCTGTGGTACTTCCAGGTGTAACTTGTACTATTAATAATCTAAGGTTTTGGGCACCACAAAATCACAGACAAACAGACATAACTCTTGGAAGAAAAATCAACAAAAATTATCGTACCTCACATTTAGCCTGAACACTAGCACCATCTATGATGATCGACATTCCCAAATATCAAATAGCAACATGGGTATCCCTCGAAGTAGTAAGTAGTTTTTTATGGGGAATTCCCCTTCTTTCGTCAAAAAGCGCCACGTTGACCAAAACGGAGACATTCCCAACTAAGCCCAAATTTGAAATGATGGTTTAATCGGTAAGATGAATGGAAAACGAGTGTTATGTCTGTTTGTCTGTGCTAGCACCATCTATGATCGACATTCCCAAATATCAAAGAGCAACATGGGTATTCCTCGAAGCAGCAAGTATTTTTTATGGGGAATTCCCTTTCTTTCGTCAAAAAGCGCCACTTTGACCAAAACGGAGACATTCCCAACTAAGCCCAAATTTGAAATGACCGTTTAATTGGTACGAAGAATGGAAAACGAGTGTTATGTCTGTCTGTCTGTGACAAAATATTTCACTTCCAAAAATATGCTTAAATATCTCTCAGTTTCCGTAAACATGCTTTAAACAACGAAAAAATGATGCACTCATTGTATTGATGAAAAAAAGTTTGCGGTTATAGAATGTTTCGTTCAATAATATTGTCATTGCCGTAGGACTACGTTTTACCGCAGGCTGCCAAAAACGCATTTGCGCCGGACGGATAGCTCTTGGCAGATCTTTTAAACATAAAATGGTTGCAATCGTTGATTAATAAAATATTTAGTCAATTTCTGACGCATTTACATTCAATGTTCTCGCATCAAAAATGGGTCTCGATTTTGGCAACATAGGCGACACGCATTTGTTGCCAAATTCGAAATCCAACTGTATATTACACATATAGAGTAGGGCGGGGCATAAGTGCGATGTTTTAAGTTGTCATCAATTTTCGTGAGATATAAAGAAGGACAACAACATAATATATTTTATAGTGATGCAATAACTCAAAGTCTTTACATTCAACTATAAATCATCTGCGGTAATAGTGTTTTGCAAAATAAATTCTTCATTCTTCTGATCAAGTGCCGATTCGCACTTTTACCCCACTAGCGGGGCAAAAGTGCGAGTACCGCGGAGCAAAAGTGCGAAGCTCGAATCCATTAAATTAGCACAACAGTAGCTAAAAAACCTTATAATCTCCAATATGCGGTATGTTTTGGTAAGGAATATTCTCAATTTGTACGGATTGAAGCCTCCGACAGATCGAAACTTTCTCAAACGTTTGTTTTTTGTTTCTTCAGCGGAAAAACATTGTTTTCCTTCGACCAACATCTGTAGAGCACACAGTTTTCTGCAGATCTTCCATTTCTACACTGAGAAAACTTTTCGTATAGTTTCTATGTGTTTCACACATAGATTTTTTCCACGTTGCGAGTAAATGAACTTTATGTGCCAAACAGTTGCCATTTATGTGTTTTTAAAATTTACCTTTAAAATTTGCACATACTATTCATATGCATATTATTTTCATGTGTACTTCTGGGCGGATTGTGTTTATATGTGGCACATAATAATCATACGGATTTTCATATGGAAATTTTCCATTAGTTATGTGCGGATTATTTTGAGTGTAGTATCTGTAATATAGTGCCAAAAGCTGTATATAATTAGCTATACATTTTTGCCTCGTCCATGAATCACAATTTTGCCCCGTCCGTGAATCGCACTTTTACCCAGCTAGGCGCTTGGCGGGGTTCGATTAAATTATGGAAAAGCGAAATATATTTTGTAAACTCTTTTCACCGTATTTTCAAAACAGATATGCGAGTGATGTGAAACACTGCTACAAAAAATTACATCAAAACCGCCCTAAAATAACATTTGCACATAACTTAGCAACTATGCTTCGCAAGCAACCAAAGTTTACGTTAGATTCAAGCTGTCAAAGTAGTCACCCATTAATGCCAATGTAGTCAATTTACTCGGAATCTGCACCGATAAATCATTAAATAGCACTTTTACCCCTCCTTACTCTATAACAAAGGTAAAAATGTAGTTTCAACTACATTTATGGTTGTTTTACGCACAAACAGAAATTTCATTTGTTTCAAACTAATATGTATGATTGAAATGAAAATATTTATTGTTATATCGAAAACTCAATATGACAATACTTTACTTTTAATTCAAAACTGTTTGAAACAAATTGAAATTCTTTCGCTTCGTGATAGAAATGAAACCTTTCCCCGAACAACCCCGTTAACGCTGACAAACGAACAGTGTCGCGCGTAGTACCTTATAAGTTGCAAGGACTTGCATAGTGTCGTCGTCCCGTCAGTAAAATGAGTTAGATTCTCGATCCAAGAATCGAACTTTTACCGCGTCAGTAAATCGAACTTTTGCCCCGCTAGGCGCTTGACTGGGTTTGATTAAATTATAAAAAAACCGAAATATATTTTGTAAATTCTTCTCACCGCAATTTCAAGAGAGATATCTGAGTGATGTAAAACGCTGCTACAATTTGTCAACAAGTAATATCCTCCTGTTGATATCGTATTTGCTGTACAACGAAATATTACATCAAAACTATTCTAAAATAACATTTACCCATAACTCAGCAACTATGCTTCGTAAACAACAAATGTTTATGATAGATTTAAGCTGTCAAAGTACTCACCCATCCATGCCAATGTAGTCAATTTACTCGGAATCCGCACTGATAAATCATTGAATCGCACTTTTACCCTCATCGCACTTTTACCCCTCCTTACTCTATATCTGGTACACTAATGAAATATGTATCACACATCTGTTTATTGTACAATGTTAACAAGTAATACAACGAGATTATTTTCGGATCAAAATTGCAACAAATCATCATTTTTACTATGTATCTAATACTGATAAATTAGCGAAATAAAACTTTAAAATATCGTGCTATGTTAGAGAAAAATTTCTTTTTGAGAAAACTAAATTAATTTTGCTTTACATCTTATTTTTTAGTCGATGTCATCATCAGCTTCTAAAATTAATTTGAATGAAAATGGCTGAAAGGCATAACCAAGTCCTTCGTAGAATTTACTCATGAACTCGACCCTGTTAAAAAGAAAAGAGTATAGATACTTTATTTTTAATGATGATACTAAATGATACTATAGTACTCACCAATGCAAACGCAAGGTATGTAAAAAGGCTGACAAACCTTCCATCATTACAAGAATAGCCAAAGTAAATAGAGACCATGCACCGAAAACAAAATATAACATGATAGCACCTTTGTATGAATCTTGTTTAAGACCCATTGAAAGCACCATATTCCAAAGTACCTCTGACAATTCTGGCAAAAAGAACAAATTGGGGTAAGAGAAAATATTCCAGTTAAAGTTTACGAGCGAGCTTACGAGCGTGAGCAAGCGATAATGCCCAAAGTCGAAGATACGAAGCCGTATGAGATACGGTGCTTAGAACATATTCGATAGTATGGATAGCTTGATGAATGAAAATTTCACTTATTGGTTCCACATCATGTTCGTTGGATACAGTCGACTTATCTTCCGTAGATGAATGTATTGTTGAATCCGCAGGTTGATTTATATTACCGTTATGATGAGGTTTTGCTTCATTTTTTCTGCTGAACATTATGTAAAAGGGCTTTCCCAAGAGCATCCATGGAATACAGATTAGCGCAATAAACACGAATGTGCGCTGCAATGACCCTTGGAATGAATACATAAATTCTTCACATCCATGTAGAGGATCGGACTTTTTAAATAACATCATGTTGATAAACATGATCAGTACTGATGGGGCGCAACCTGGTGTATGCGGCTGAAAATCTGTTTTAGCAGTATATTGGATCCACTTCATAAACATCATAAACACCATGTAGGCAAAAAGCAGGACCAGAAATATAATCTGCGGTAAGAATTCAAGTAGTACGCTGATTCGTTTGTTGAAAAAATTGTAATTAATAACACTCATACAAACGCCAAAAATCATATGTACTACGCCGAATATAATGGATAGCTTCATTTTGTAAGAATTAAGAAATATTATCTTATTACTGGCGAGTTGCCAAACTGGGTCCAATCCAACTGGATAAATATTTTCGATTAAATCAGTGGATCCAGGGTTTAGAGTTAAGTCCTTATTCGTCATAATTGTGGACGTATTATAATTATTAGTCCACGAGCTTCCAAAAATATTCATAGATTTAGAAAATAAGTCATTGTAAATAAAACCTGTGTACATTGAAAATAAGCCCATTAATAAAATAATATAACGGCCTCCAAAGAATATATTCCAAATTTCGTTAGTGGATTTTTTGGCACCCAGTTTTTTTTCTTTGCTCACCATCCAAAAACCGAACAAAGCCATTATAATTCCGTGGCCCAAATCTCCAAACATAATACCAAATAAAAATGGAAACGTAATAATGGTATAAAGTGCTGGATTTGCTTCACGATACGAAGCAATCCCATAAGCATCGATTAAATTTTGAAATCCCCTCGTGAATTTGTTGGTTCGATTAAATGTAGGGGGAGCCTCATTAGTTTCGATGACATTCAAAAAAGATGGTATAGTACTTCCAACCGCAGCGGATCCGTCAGATAATGCTTTCTGTACAACAGGAAGATCCAGCACAGGTACCCAACATTCACCAATAAGACACTTTTTTGTCACATCCATATTGAATAGATTCAATGTGTGATAGATCGCTTTCATTTTCTTAACCATAATTCTCCAACGTGGCAATTCTTTAGCAACCGTTGATAGTACTCGCGAACGATGGTCTTGTGTCTGATTTAGTACCATATTTAAATCCTCCAGACGTATACGGACTCCTTTTAGCATTTCTTCACGTTCATCAGCAGCACTAGGACAAGGATAAAGAGACGCATGATATCCGGCACAAACTTTTTTGATTCTGGTTTTCAGCTGTTCGCCTTGGAAAAAGGCAGCAAACACCGTTTTGTAGATTTTACCACCCTGCATTGAAAACTAAATAGTAAAGTCTATAGTATAGTATTTTCTATTCAACACTTACCGTTGATGGGTCCTCTAAAGGCTTGTCTAGTTCCACTTGACGTAAAAAAACGTTTCCACGAGAGATTCTCCACAACATACGTTCGAAGCCAGGGACTTTCTCACGCTGAATAACACCAGCAACAAAGCCGAGGCGACCTCTTGTTTGAGCATTGGCGAGGTCATCAATAATTAAATTATTTCTTGTAGATTCTAAATTTATCGCACCTTCTTGCTCAAAGAAAAAACTTTGGGTTCGCTCCAGCACATGTTTTAACTCGGTCAGTTCAAGAAAGTTGGATTTTAAGTTGACAGCATTCTGAGATAACTCCATTATTTCGCTTTCTGTCTTTTCTAGATGTGCCTCCAAATCAATGATTTCTCGAGGATTTGGAGCCCGTGGAGTCTCCTCTTTTATATCTGGAATTTTTACTTTATCCTTTTTTACTTCAACTTCCACATATCGAAGTTTTCGTTCCATTTCATCACAGCGACGAACTTCACTGACAAACTTTCGTTGGAAGGCGTTGACTTCAGAATTCAACTGGAAGGTATAATTTGTATATCAATTACTGCGCAGAAGTGCACCTGAAGGAGCTTTAATATAAATCATTCAATAACTCACTTTCACCCATTAAGCTTTGAGCCATATTGATACTCGATGAACTCGCGTGTTTATTTGCATTTAATTTCAATTCTTTGTATGTTTTTGAGCAAACTGGTTTTTTAGATACGAAATCAATACAGCCACATTAGGTCAGGAAATTGGAATATGAGTTGCGTATCACTCGGTTTCTTAATAAATAATTATTATACCTAATTATGAAATGCTGGATAATGCGTAGCATCGGTACCTCTCGTACCTATAGATTTAAAATAGACCCTATAGTAGTCCTTAGCATCTCATTCAGCAACTTCTATCCTTTGTAGTGATCGAGTAACCAACCCCGGTGACACTCATGTGAATGCTGGGAGCAGTAACGAGGAATAGCCTTGTCAGGTCTTGAGGGTCTGTTTTTATGTCAAGGGCGGCTTTTGACGGTACACTCAAGTACTTTTTTTATACGGTTTGTTTTTTCGAATATTGAGAACGGGGCTATTTAGGGACCATTCATTTATTTCTCAATACGTTTGGGAGAGGCCCGACAATCGTCACGTATTTTGTAAATGGTCCCTGAATTGCACCGTTCTTGAGTAATCGAAAAAAAACAAACCGTGTAAAAAAAGACTCGAGTGTATGACGATTTCTCAACCAAGTGAGCGGTTGTACTCAATGCAGCCTTATCACGAGAAGATAACCCAACCTACCTCACTACGAACAGTCGAGGAAATTCGGCTCGAAATATTCGGCATGGACAAATGCGACTAAATAAGGACATGGAATGTGTTGCGCTTGCGATAAGAGATAAGACAATAAGATACACGAAAATGTTATTTTATATCGTATTTTTATTTATTGCAGCTTTAGACGTTGTCCCAATCGTATATAACATAGTAATTCTCCGTAAATTTGTCATACAGATGTTTAATAAATTTTGGTATTTTCAGCACTTATGTTTAGTGCTTTTCTCTAGTTTCCTTATTCGTAATTATTTAGCTCAATTCTAGTCTATAAATCGATTCTGACACTTAATCGTTCACTTAATACTACCGCTACTCGCATAATAGTCCTATTTACTATGGAGTTTCCTATTTAAATGGGACTGTTATGCGAATTGAGACAGCATACTGTAGGCATAGTTTCTATTTGGGTGATAGTTAGAATCAATATATTTTTTAGCAAACCTTTCATGTTGAGAACGGCAACCACCGCTCGGTTTGCTCCGTGAATTGGTAGTACTATGTTACTTGGCAGTCTGATAAGTACCTGAAAATTCTAAGAGATGGCATTAGTATTCACTAATGTGAACCGTTTTTGTCGAGCTTGATCCTTCAAATGGCGCCTGTCAAAACTTCAGCCATTTATGTTTACGCATTTACAAGTTACAGCATCAGCAACAAAGCCGAGGCGACCTCTTGTTTGAGCATTGGCGAGGTCATCAATAATTAAATTATTTCTTGTAGATTCTAAATTTATCGCACCTTCTTGCTCAAAGAAAAAACTTTGGGTTCGCTCCAGCACATGTTTTAACTCGGTCAGTTCAAGAACTAACCGACTAACCTCCAAGTTTTTTTGACGTAGGACTACGTCTTTGTTTATTATACAGGGACTGGGTAGCATTTTGTGAAAACGAAAATAGAAGTGTAACGTTTGAATAAAAGATTTCAAATGTTAATAACTGCTAAACTACTGAGCGAAACTAAATAATTTATATGTCGTTGGATAGATAAAATGACCAGCAATTTTTTATCGGGGTAAGATAGCAATTTCAAGGGGGGCGTAAGAGGGGAGGCTCCTATACAAATGAAACACAAATTTTCTCAAAACTCGAGAATTAATCAAGCAAATGGAACCAAATTTGGCATGTGGGGGTTTCAGAAGGCAGTGTTTTTTTATGGTCTACTGAGACTCCTTCGCCTTCTCAGAGGGGGGGGGGCTCCCATACAATTGAAATTCAAATTTCCTCATAACCAGGGCTGTCATTCGCTCACACTATGCGCCCAATGTTCCAATATTATGCCTTGTCGCACAGAGCGATTCGGCAACACACCTCTACAGCTAATATGCACACAGCGCACGAGCGAACGCGGAGTGGGACCGAACGACAGCACTCGGTGAAAATCGCCCAGTGAGTGACAAACAGCACTTGGTGCTGCCCTTTGCCACATTCCGTGCGGAATTGCGCAAAAAAATTGTTATGTATTTACAAATTTTCTGCCCTTTTAAAAGTGAAAATACACGCTGCACTGAACAACTAATATGGTCTATGTTAAGTTAGT
The DNA here is from genome assembly GCF_943734655.1 of Sabethes cyaneus. Classification (NCBI taxonomy): domain Eukaryota; kingdom Metazoa; phylum Arthropoda; class Insecta; order Diptera; family Culicidae; genus Sabethes; species Sabethes cyaneus. The sequence continues at coordinate 72,707,775 of NC_071353.1, forward strand.
ACGGATCAGGCACCGCAACAGTAAAAATGTTTTTTTCAATCACACCACTTCAACTGACCCAGCGCAGGGTGTACAATCCAGCCGCGCAGAGTGCGGCTCTTGGTGTGGTAAAGCACACAGCAAATTTATCACTCTGCGTTTGCGACTGCCTTTTGTTGGTGCGCGTAAAACACGAAAGAGCGTGTTTAGCAAAAGAGACACTGAAGGGAATTTGTGGGCGAACACACATCGCATGGCGAGTGTTGTGTTGTTTAAGAATGTGTGTCTTTTGGTCTGCGCTGCGGTTTATGCCACCTCTGCTCATAACTCTAGAACTAATCAAGCAAATCAAGCAAATGGAACCAAATTTGGCATGTGGGGGTTTCAAAGGGCAGGATTTTTATCTATGGTGAAATAAGATCCCTCCTATTTTTAGTAGGAAGGATCCCATGCAAATGAAATACAAATTTCCTCAGAACTCGAAAACTAATCAAGCAAAAGGAACAAAATTTGGCATATGGGGGTTTTTGGAGTTGAGAATTTTATTATGGTGTACTGAGACCCTTTCCTCTTCTAAGAGGGGGGGGGGGGACTCCCATACAAGTTAAATACAAATTTCGCATAGCTCAAGAGCTAGTTAAGCAAATGCTACCAAATTTGGCATGTGGGGGTTTTTGAGGGCGTGAATTTATTTTATGATGGTTTGAGACCCCTCCCCCCTATGGTAGGAGGATAAGGACTCTCCTACAAATAAAACAGAAATTTTTGCGCCTGTGCCATATTTTCTGATCTGTAACTAGTGGTAAGCTGTGAGAGTAAACTAGTGAAACATTCTCGGAGCGAGAGACAGTAAATCGACGCCGCTAATTTACGTGCTTTTTGCAGTTCATGTCAAAAGAGAAGGACATTCAAATGGCACGTCATATTTGCAATGAATGTTCTTTGGCTTTAAAGTTATTTGTAACCAATGGCCTTTTTAAAGGTCAGAAGCGAGTTAAAGCAAGATTATTGAAACATGTCAAGCTACGCATAATCATATTTAATACAACAATCTGTGGGCTGGTCCTTCATTACTATTTCAACCTTTATGATGCACACAAGTGATTTTTGAAAGAAATCTCTATGTCTCAATGGTTGCAAGCGTTGTGCGTTATGAACCCCCGTCCACGTATTTTCAAAGCCACCATTGCGTTCTAAAATAAATGAGATAAGCCCTATTCGATTCTGCGGACATTTTTACACAAAATTAGTAGATTTTTGCGGTTTGTATTCTCAAAACCTTTTAATAATCCAATAAGGGTGAAAAATGTTAAAAATAGGGGAAAATGTGCAAAATGGGGAACTTCCTGTTAACAAAGAGGAAAGGGGTGGGCACCACGCGATTCTCCGGAAAATTTTACATAAGGTCACCTATATTTTATAAGCCTGCAGGCCGTATCTTAAGTGCGTCCGTTTTTTCTCTCGTGTTTGCCCATAGTGCGACGGTGCAGAGTCCGGGTAATACTTATCCAGCTTGGCCTTGGTCTCGGATATCGTTTTCTTGCGTACATAGTAGTGTTTGATCAAAACTCGAAACTCAGACTTTCCCATATTAAAAAAAACTCGGAGGTTAATCGATTCTCAGTACTGTAACTTGTAAATGCGTAAACATAAATGGCTGAAGTTTTGACAGGCGTCATTTGAAGGATCAAGCTCGACAAAAACGGTTCACATTAGTAAATACTAATGCCATCTCTTAGAATTTTCAGGTACTTATCAGACTGCTAAGTAACACAGTACTACCAATTCACGGAGCAAACCGAGCGGTGGTTGCCGTTCTCAACATGAAAGGTTTGCTAAAAAAATTTATTTATTCTAACTATCACCCAAATAGAAACTATGCCTACAGCATGCTGTCGCAATTCGCATAACAGTCCCATTTATATAGGAAACTCCATAGTAAATAGGACTATTATGCGAGCAGCGGTAGTATGGTCTATGAACAATTAAGTATCAGAATCGATTTATAGACTAGAATTGAGCTAAATAATTACGATTACCCATAGTGCGTCGATTAAAATGATTCATAAGTGGTTTACCGAGTTTCGTTGTGGGCGTACGAGCACAGTTGATGCTGAACGATCTGGGCACCCAAAAGAGGTCACTACAGCAGAAAACGTCGAAAAAATCCATGATATGATGTTGAATGATCCCAAAGTGAAATTGCGAGAGGTAGCTAATGCTGTAGGCATGTCATCGGAACGCGTGGGCAATATCGTGCATTCAGTTTTGGGCATGAAGAAGCTCTACGCGCGATGGGTGCCGCGTTTGCTCACAGTAGACCGAAAACGAATTCGTGTGACGACTTCCTAGCAGAATTTGGCATTATTTTCGCGTAAGCTGACCGTGTTTTTGCGCCGATTCATAACCATGGATGAAACCTGAATCCATTACCACACTCCTGAGTTAAAGCAACAGGCAAAACAGTGGGTTTTACCGGACCAAAGTGCTCCGAAGCGTCCAAAAACGCAACAATGGGCCGGTAAGGTTATGGCCTCCGTATTTTGGGATGCACATGGCATAATATTCGTGGACTATCTTGAAAAAGGTATAACCATAACCGGAGCATACTATTCATCATTCTTGGACCGATTGAAAATCGAAATCGCCGAAAAGCGACCGCATTTGAAGAAAAGAAAACCGCTTTATCATCACGACAATGCGCCTGTTCATTCGTGCTTAGTTGCACAAGCAAAATTGCATGAAATCGGTTTCGAATTGGTTCCTCTGCCACCATATTCACCAGACCTGGCCCCCAGCGACTATTACTTGTTTCCTAACCTGAAGAGATGGCTCGCGATGGTAGATGGTAAGCGTTTTTACTCAAATGAGTAGCTCCTAGCTGAAACTGAGGCGTATTTTGGAGACCTTCCGATCGAGTACTTTTCGGACGGTATCAAAAAGTTAGAAAATCATTAGACTCGTTGTATCGACCTAAAAGGAGAGTATGTTGAAAAATAAAACCGACTTTGGCCAAAAAAACGTCTCCGTGTTTCATTTTTCAGGTACTTATCAGACTGTATGACAAATGTCAATTCTTTCAATCGTTTCTAATCCTAAAGCGTGTCCAAACGAATATTATATTTCTAACGTGATTTCCTGCTATATCTATACCTATAAAAATGGATTTCTGTCTGTCTGTCGGGATATTCCTTATAGAATCGAAAACTACTGAACCAATCGGCGTCAAAATTTGCACGTAGAGGTTTTTGAGGGCCAGGGAAGGTTCTTTTGATGGTTAGAGACCCCTCCCACCACTAAGATGCGGGGCTCCCATACAAATGAAACACAAATTTCTGCATAACTCGGGAACTAATCAAGCAAATGGAACAAAATTTGGCATGTGGCTGTTTTTGGAGACAAGAATTTTTTCTATGGTTAATTGAAACCCCTCATCTTTTTAGAAGGGGAATTATGACTCACCTTCCCTTTAAGGGGGGGGGGCTTCCAAGCAAATGAAATACAAATTTTCTCACAATTCGAGAACTAATCAAGCAAATAGAACCAAATTTGGCATATGAAGGTTTTTGGAGGCAAGAATTTTTTCTATGGTGAATTAAGACCCCTCCCCACTTTAGGAGGGGGGGGGCTCCTATATAAATGAAATACAAGTTTCCTCATATCTCGAGAACTAATCAATCAAATGGAACCATATTTGGCATGTGGGTGTTTTGGAGGCAAAAATTTTTTCTATGATGAATTAGGACCCCTTACCTTTTTAGGAGCGGGGGATCCCATACAAATGAAATACACATTTCCTCATGGTAAATTGAGACACCTTCCCTCTTTGGGAGGAGAATTATGACTCATCTCCCCTTTAAGAGGAGGGCTTCCATACAAATGAAATACAAATTTCTTCATAACTCGAGACTAATCAAACAAATGGAACCAAATTTAGCATATGAAGGTTTTTGGAGGCAAATTTTTTTTCTATGGTGAATTAGGGCCTCTTCCCACTTTAGGAGGGCAAATGAAATACAAATTTCCTCATAACTCGAGAGCTGAGCAATCAAATGGAACCAGATTTGGCATGTGGGTGTTTTTGGAGGCAAGAATTTTTTCTATGGTGAATTAGGACCCCTCCCCACTTTAGGGGCTTCCATACAAATGAAATACAAATTTACGCATAACTCGAGAACTAATCAAGTAAATGAAACAAGATTTGGCATGTGGCTGTTTTGGGAGACCAGAATTTTTGACGTAGGACTACGTCTTTGTTTACTATACTGGGATTGGGTAGCATTTTGTGAAAACGAAAATAGAAGTGTAACGTTTGAATGAAAGATTTCAAATGCTAATAACTACTAAACTACTGAACGAAACTGAACAATTCATATGTCGTTGGATAGATAAAATGACCAGCAATTTTATGAAGGGGGATAGAGAGCAATTTTATGAAGAACGTATTAAGTGGGGGGGGGCTCCCATACAAATAACACACAATTTTCCACAAAATCAAGCAAATGGAACCAAATTTAACATGTGGGTGTTTCAGAAGGCAAGACCATATTATTAGAAGGGGAATTATGACTCATCTCCCCTTTAAGACGGGAAGCTTCATACAAATGAAATACAATTTTCCTCATAACTCGAGAAGTAATCAAGCAAATGGAGCAAATGGAATGAGCAATCAAATGGAACCAGATTTGGCATGTGGGTGTTTTTGGAGGTAAGATATTTTTCTATGGTGAATTAGGACCCCTCCGCACTTTAGGAGGAGGGCTTCTATACAAATGAAATACAAATTTTCGCATAACTCGAGAACTAATCAATCAAATGGAACCATATTTGGCAGGTGGTTGTTTTTGGAGGCAAGAATTTTTTCTATCATAAATTAGGACCCCTTACCATTTTAAGAGGGGGGCTCCCATACAAATGAAACACAAATTTCCTCATAACTCCAGAACTAACCAAGCAAATGGAACCAATATGTGGGTGTTTTTGCAGGCAAATTTTTTTTCTGTAGTAAATTGAGACCCCTCCCCTCTTTAGGAGGGGAATTGTGACCCCTCTTCCCTTCAATAGTGAGGGGCTCCTATACAAATGAAATGCAAATATTTTCATAACTAGAGAACTAGAGATTTTTTTATAATAGTTTGAGACCCCTCACCCCCTACCACAGGGCTAGACCACAGGGATAACGACTCTCATACAAATAAAACAGAAATTTTTGCATAACTCAAAAACTAATCGAACTCGAGAAATAGAGATGTAGAGATCACTTGGATGTAGGTTTCTTTGTTTTCCTAGATCTACTGACCTCTATTACTCTATTACTTTCTTTCTTTACCCGCGTAAGGTTTATCGCGAAATGATATTCCGCGAAACTCTATATTCCGCGTTATGGTCAATTGAGAATTGGTGTTGCACAAAATGGTATTCGGCGAAATGGTTTGTAATGATGGCGAATATTTAAATGCTATCCGCTTTATGTTATCAAGCTAAGCAATGGGGGGAGTTGTTTTTTATTTTACTGTGAGAAAAATGTGTATGTTAAAACATCCATGAACTCCTCAGAAACTAGCAACACTCGAGATTGTGATAAAAGTCATCCCAGATTCAGGATTTATGTACAACACAGTTTAATTTGTGGCAATACGAAGTTTGTCGGGTCAGCTAGTAAAACTATAAAAATATTTTACGTTCTTTTCTCCTGGTGCATCTGGTGCATTAAATCCCATTAGGCTATGCTATGGGCCCAGGACGTTTCGGTGATAACAGTCAACAGTCAATGGAAGATTTAAAAAGTGATCGTTTTCTAGTTGCTTTGTTCGACGGAACAAATTACGTCGCATGGAAATGCCATATACAGGTGCTTCTGGAGGAGCACGAATTGTGGGATTGTATTCAGGCGGAAAATGGTGATTTGATCGAAAGCAGAAGGAGGCGGAGCAGGAAGGCGATACTGCGGCACAGCGAGAGGAGAAAAAGCAGAAGCACGAACGGCGATGATTTCGAGGATTCATGACTCTCAGCTTGAATACGTCCATGATAAGGCTACTCCGAAGCAAGTGCGGGATGCACTGAAGCGAGTGTTTGAAAGATAGAGTATTGCCAGTAGAATGTACCTCAAGCGTCAAAGGCTGAGTATGCGATTCGAAAGTGGGCAATTACATGGACATTACCCTAGTTTTGATAGGCTGCCGCGTAAATATCGTGGAACCGGTGCGAACATGGAAGAGTTGGATGCAGTATGTTTCTTGCTGTTTACTCTTGGCCAGTCGTACAACATGGTTGTCACGGCTATCGAAACAATGCCGGAGAAAAGCTTTAGATGGAATTCGTGGAGTGCCGATTGCTTGACGAAGAAATGAAGCAAAATAGTGTGGACTCCGAAAAGTTTTCTGCTAACCGTGATACCGCCGCGTTTTCGGGTATGCAGAAATCGAAGAAAATTTGGTATTTTCGGTGAAGAAGTTAGGGCATAAGCTGGCTAACTGTCCGGAAAAGAAGAAACCGGTAGATCGGAAAGAGCATCACAATTCGAAGGCGAATTGTGTCGAATCGGTTGAACATGCTGATATTTGTTTTGTTAGTGTCAGTGGCTGTGCGTCAAAGCTGGCACAGAGAACAAAATGGCTCATTGATTCTGGTGCGTCTGATCATTTGGTTCGGGACAAGGATTTGTTTACGAATCTTCATCGATTGGAAAAGTCGATTGAAATTGTGGACGGTGAATCGCTCGTCGTAGAGCACTGCGGAACAATGAAAGTGTTATCGTTTGCCGATGCCGTTAGACACCATGAGGCTTTTCGTGTCCATCGGATATAGTCGATCCGGCACATCGTCTCCCTTCTAGAGAAAGTGCAGCAGAAGCTGAGAAGAGACACCGGCAGCAAGGTGCACTCATCCATCCGCGCTTTGTAGAGGTTGGAGCCGAACGGTGAAGAAGTACCTCGGCAAAATGTATATTTTTATGTGGATGCGGCAGTCGAGGTCGACCATATCTGAACAGCAGGCAATCAGAGCTATATATGCTGGTGAAAAACATCTTTCCGTACAAGGATGACGAGACCAACTTGATTGTTGAACGGCAACGACTGGCAAAGCACTGGAACATTTGTGTTTCAGCTCCATACTGCATGCTTTATCAGTGTCTGTTTCTTATGTTATTATTACTGGAAAATAAATTTAAGTTCAATTAGAATTTGTTTGAATTCGACTTGTCCAGAAAAGATTAGTGGAACTCTTGGTAAATCATGATACTCTCTCTGTCATTCACCAGACAATAATACTATATTTTTGGCGATTTAATCACACACAAACTTGTTAATGCTCGCTTTTAGGCATATGTGACATTATATCTGATCAATGCAATATAAAAACGGCGAGATAAAGTTCGATAATTTTTCTAATTTTCATGTAACTTTAACGATTTAGCGATTTCAAGGGTTTATTTGTAGCGAATCTAACGCTTTCGCTAACGTACTCCAATTTTAGCGAAAACGCTAACTCGCTAATCAGAATTTAGTGTCGCTAATTAGCGAATTAGCAAATTAGCGAAATTGTGCCCAACACTAGTTGTGAGTAGTAACATTGTTTACATTCAATCCTAAACCGATTTCGGAGTTATATCCATGAATTGATTGAATCTATTTTATTTAAACGAAACCAAGTCACTCTAAACCAAACAGTATATAAACTTTTATGATCTGTTTCTACGTTGAATAGTGCTTTTCCTCCAGTAATCGGTAGATGGTACGCGCGAGTTTTCAAAAAGTTGAAAATTTTGCGCAACTTTTCTGTGGCTTACAAAAGAACACTGATAATAAAGCATTTACAACCTGCAGACATTTTGGGAGTCGCAGAAAATGTCGCCCGTAACCAGAAAACTTATTTCCGTCATTTGTTGGTCGTCCGTAATGGCGGAAAATTCCTTTTCCCTCGTTGCCTGTGTTATTATGGTATTCACTGGGCAAGAAAACATAATAAACTTTTCAATTGTTCTGTAGCCCTTAAAAGGACCTATTGTTTGATTATCATAACTCCAGCTTGCAATAACCTTGCACTAACGCACTTAACGTAATTCTCTGTTCGTTAAATTGGAATACCGATAACCGCAAACCAGGCACGGCTTGTTGCAACGGACCAACCGGAAAGCCTCAGCAGCTATGCGATCGACGAAGCCGTTCGTGTATGGTCCTGAGTCACGAAGAAATACCACTCCAAGTGACCAGCTGCAAGTGACGTGGGATGATTCTGGTCGTTTTGTTGTCGCGAGCAGCATATTTCCTGCCAATTCCAGAACTTCAGCAGCCAGATATTCCTTCACGGCAGCGAAACAAGTGCTCCAACACACGCTCAGCATACTTTCCTTTCCTCAGCAGCCGATGAATGCGACCGACCGGCAACTGCAGACGTGCATGACATCTGGTGGTGGTACATCTCAATATGGAATTTTCAAGCCGATTAGCAATCAACGAGAAAAGTTAGGATTCCATTTAATTCTCTAGTAACTTTGTTATAGTAGGAACTTTCCACCAACTTTCTCGGTGCATCATGAATATACAATTCAAGACTTATTCGATAATAACTGGAAATGATTCCAATCAATCACAAAGCGACAATTTCTAGTACGGCCGAGTTAGAGTTATTTTCAATTTTTCAATGACGCGCATTAAAAATCAATAGTTTTCTATATTCTCAATATTTTCCAAATCGATTTTCCGATCAATTGGTGTAAATATCATGGAAATCAATTGAAAATTGACTGAATTATAAGTCGAAGCGTGAAAATGCGTTTCTACTTTGATATCGTCATTTCCAACAACCAATCACGAGGCGATAATTCTGGTAAAACATAGGTTCATTATTTTCAATTTTTCAATAGTTCAACATCAAGAATCCATACTTTTCTTCATTTGGGTCAATTTTTAGAAGATGTTCCGATCGATTGGTGTAAGAATATTGAAAATCGATCGGAAAACCGCTGAGCTATTAGCGCTCAAAACCTATCATTTTTCATGACGCTCACATTTTTCGATTTTTTGGAACGACATCTTATCTCAAAACTTACCGTAAGCCGTAGTCCTACGTTGAAATTCGCTGTTAGCATTTCGTACAACAACCGAAAGGTGGTCGCTTATGTTTGCTGACAAAGCATGTTTTGATATACTACACTCTAAAAAATCGACACGTCTCATCCACGTGAAAAATCATGTAAACTTCTGTACAGCAACTTACATGAAACTCAGGTGCTTGTTAACGGGAAAGTTGATAAAAATTACCGGGATCGCACGTAAACCGGTTAGTATGAGTGCAAGTTACCAACAATTAACGTGAACGTTACGTGAAAAGTGTGGTGGATGAGAATTACGTATGATTTCACGTAAACTTGACGTGCCGATTTTTTTAAGTGTAGCTAATGTGGTGGCTATTTGCTTATTTCCCACATGCCAATGTTGTTCAATGGCAGCCATTCGTTTTTCGATTTGTTCCACTGCGTCCTGCATATGCGTGATATTGGCTTTCAGTCGGCTTACTGATTATTTGTTTCAGCGAGTATTTTTCGATAAAATCTAGTGTGTGTACAGAATCCCATAATGGCAGGACAAAATTCCGTAAAACGTCCTCCCACTCACGTTTAGCACCAATACAAGCCGCATGAAACCTGCGTCCGCATGTTCCATGACACTTCCAAAGCTGACGTAGACTTGTTATTCCACAATCAGGAGCGTTGTACGGCTGGAGTTCACTACGCGGCGGACAAGATAAATTATTTACGCACGGTTACGCAACGGTCAAAAATTGTTTATAAATACTAGTTCTCGTGGTCGTGCGACGGTCGAAATTGTTTATAAATATTCGCGAATCGGTAAAAAAAAATTATTGCACTTATGTTACACCGCAGTAAAAATGCGCGTCCGAACTCTTCGACGGTCAGCGGACGAAAAAAAGATAAGTTGTTATAATTAAAAGTACCGTAAGTGTGCTACTTGGGTAAGCACATAATAATGAATAAGTATCATGTTTCTTTAGGTGAGTTAACCTCGGTGTATATTGTCTCTAAAGTGTGTGCATTATTCAGTTTGTCAATATTGTCGATGATTCACTAATTCTGTTTTGGGAAAATCGCGACCCAAGTAGTACAATATAGGTTCATTTAGTTAAAGCAACCGGATTACGACTGAAATTAGTCATATTTCGGTTACCGCAACAACTTTGTAACAACCGTGCTAGTACGGTAAGAGAATACTATTTGCAAAAGTTTTGGTGTTCTTTACCAGACCAGATAAACCATTTTATCGTCTACTCGGCATAAATAGAAATAAAGAAACAGGATTTTACCAACTGCGACATCTAACGGGGCAGTTCCGAATTCAACCGATCATTGTCAAATTTGTCTTGTCTAGACACACAACTTTGTCAAAAACAGCAACCTTCTATCTTATCATGGTCATGGGATATCATCATCATAATCTAATTTGACCACGTACGCCACCTAGTGAGACAGTTTAGAAGTTTGTTATACATTGTTAAATGCGTTTTGATCGAATAAAAAACTTTGTAGAACACAGTAACATTCTATCTCGTCTCGACTCTGAGATTTTCAAAAATCAGAGAGGTTGTTTATAAGACACGACCGCATATATAGGTGACGCAGGACTACGTAAGTCTCTTTGTAGTGATAGTAGAATGTATCCATGCTTGTAATCATTCGATTCTTCCTGTATACATGCTATATGTAACATATATACATGCTACATGCGTTGTATGTAATATTTATCAAAGTAGTAACATTGCATACGTTCAATCCTCAAAAGATTTCAGAGTTATTTCTATGTGCATTTGGAAACAATTTAACAAAATCAAGAACACAAACCATTGCTTTCCTTCTACCTTACAGAACTTAAAGATTGTTTTGACGTGGGACTACGTCTTTGTTTACTATCTGGGACTGGGTAGCACTTGTGAAAACGAAAATAGAAGTGTAACGTTGGAATGAAAGATTTCAAATGCTAATAACTACTAAACTACTGAACGACACTGAACAATTTATATGTCGTTGGAAAGATAAAATGGCCAGCAATTTTATGGAGGGGGCGAGAAAGCAATTTTGTGGACGGCGTAAGAGGGGGGGCTCCGATACAAATGAAACACAAATTTTATCAAAACTCGAGAACTAATCAAGCAAATGGAACCAAACTAGGCATGCAGGGGTTTTAGAAAGTAGGATTTTTTTCGATGGTGTACTGAGACCCCTTCCCCTTCTAAGAAGGGGGGGCTCCCATACAAATGAAATGCAAATTTCTTCATAAATCACTACAACTAAGCAGGCAAATGGAACCACTAAGCAGGCAAATGGAACCAAATTTGGCAAGTGGTGGTTTCAGAAGGCAAGAATTTTTCCTATGGTGAATTGAGACCCCTCCCCTCTTTAGGAGGGGGGGCTCTCATACAAATAATGTACAAATTACTTCATAATTCGAGAACTAATCAATCAAAAGGAACCAAATTTGGAATACGTGGGTTTTTTCAGGCAAGAATTTTTTCTATGGTGTACTGACTATACTGTTCCTGACGTTCCCTGTACTACGGCGTAATGGAATAAGAGAGTGCGATGATGTTGTAACAAGCCTTTTATAGCATTAATTATATCGTGGTCGTCGATCAGTTTCAATTCAGCGTAGTCGAAATGACTAGGTGGCGAATTTGATCTGCATTCAGCGAACCGGTTGAAGAATAACATTCTATCGCGGATACGCGACCAGAGGATAAGGACTCTCAAACAAATAAAACAGAAAATGTGCCATATTTTTTGCTATCTAACAAGCGATAGGCTGTGAAAGTAAACTAGTAAAACCTTCTCGGAGCAAAAGACAGTGAATCGAAGCCGTTAACTTTCATGTCACTTGCCATTCATGTCAAAAGAGAAGGACATTCGAATGGCACGTCATGTTTGCGACGAACGTGCTTTGGCTTTAATGTTATTTGTAACCAATGGCCCTTTTAAAGGCCATAAGCGAGTAAAAGTAAGATTATTGAAACATTTCAAGCTACGCATAATCATATTTAATACAATAATCTGTGGGCTGGTCTTTCATTACTTTTTCAACTTTTATGATACACTTAAGTGATTTTTAAAAGAAATCTTTGTACTTAAGAAAGCGTTGTACTTATGAACCCCCGTCAACGTATTTTCAAAGCCACCATTGCATTCAATGAAGAATTGAATCTGAATATTTTGCTCTTCTCTTCTAAACAATGGCACTCATGGATTCTTATAAACATATAGTCCTACGTCACCCATTCGTACAACCCGTAGGGCTGTATACCTTGAAGTTTTTATTACCCATGGTTCTCCACGTTGAAGGGATTTTACCAATTCAATCCTATTTTATGAACAGCACATCTTTTCACTACACTTCTAGTGAAACGGCAAGCATGCGTATTCATACAGAGTTATATTATAACCGAACACTACAGCTATAGCACATTTTTCCAACACAGATATCGAATACGCCTAGGTTTAATCGTCTCGCAGTAAAGAATTTGCGATCTGTTGGGACGATGAACTTGTGTCATTTTTTCTGGCACACTTTCCTAGCACAGACATCAAATTGGACTATGTTTAATCGCGTTCGTAAGAAATCTGCTGGCACGAGGGGGCTTTGTCACTCTTTCTGGCGTAATTCCCAAGCACGGACATCAAAATGGTCTAGGTTTATTCACGGTGTTAAGAAATCTTGTTGAAATGAGGAAACTTTGTCACTTGTTTTGGTTTACTTCCCAAGCATAGATATAAAATTGGTATAGGTTTAGATCATCGTAAAGAATGTTCCAACCAATCACGAAGCGAGAATTCCGGTAAAACATAGGTTCATTATTTTAAATTTTTCAATAGTTCAAAATCAAGAATCCATGCTTTTCTTCATTTGGGCCAATTCTTAGAAGATTTTCCAATCGATTGGTGGAAGAATATTGAAAATCGTTCTGCAAACCACTGAGCTATTAGCGTTCAAAACCTGACCACTTTTCGAGAAAGATTTTTTGGAATGACACCCTATACCAGCTACTTTCCTGAAAGACGCAGTCTTACGTCAAAAAAAAATCAATATGCTCGTTATAAGCGCCATCTATCGTATCAGTTCCGAATTTTGTTGTCCGTAGTCGGATGTATCTCGTCTAGATAAACAACTTTGCCAAAGACAGCAACCTTCTATCTCTTCACAGACCCGAGACGTTAAAGCTTTTAGTACCGAGATTCTGGAATCATTTAATTAGTTCGCCATTTACGCCATCTAGCGAATCAGTTCTCAAACATTATTGTTCGTTTTACCTTTGTTATACAATATATTACCTTTGTTATACAATATAACAAAGGTTTAGGAATTGGTCGAAAAACACGAAGTTGATCCGAGGCCGAGGAGCCGAGGCAAGATAAATAACCTAATTTCAATTATTTTAATATCAAACGAGAGGTTTTCACACTACGAATATATATGCAAAATTTCGTAAGAATTGGTTTTACCGGTCAAAAGATATTAACCCTCGAACACTCGCGCCAACTTTTATAACACTCGCGCGCACAATAGCCCAAAACCATAGAAAATGTGCGCACTAGAGTTTTGACTAGGAAAACTTGGTTTTACGTTTTTCAAACCTTTGGAAGTTTCTTAAAATTGAAAGATCTCGTCTTTTGTTGGTAGAATCTGAATTTTGATTAATCCCCCTAAAAGTGAAAAAAAAAAATATTTTCCTTCAGTTTCAATATAACACATTGATGTGTTCTGCAAAGTTTTAGAGCATATTATTACGAGAAATTTTGCTGAAGACAGTAACCTTCTATCTCTTCAACGAAGAGATCTTATTTATTGTATATGAATTTGTAAAATCAGTTTTTCTATTTTAGCTCTTTTTGTAATTGTTGTATGACTCTTTCAAGTATTACAAAGTTGTATAAATAATAAAAATACACAACTTTGCTGAACATAGTATACCTCTATGTTTGCTTGTTTACGAACTGTAGAACTTTGATTATAAAAAATACCCTGATTTTGACACCGAATTACTCGACTACCAACAGACGGATACATTTTAAACATTTTACATTTGCTGGTAGTTTTGCTGCATACAGACACCATTTTTCCATATGAAGAAACGAGAGAAAATTCCAGTTGAGGCCAATTGCGGCACACCTCTCATGCGACTTGCTTCGTTTCTGTGATGTCGGTTTATGCTAATCTATTTTCATAACAATTTAAAGTATTAATGCATTGAATAATTCTGACATTTTGCTCATAACAAGTTGAATAAAGAATATACGTTAGTATATACCTAATATACGATTTGTAACTTTATAACGATATGGCATGCAAAAACCTACACATGGTGTACAAAATACAACAACGTGAGTAACCGAAGGTTAATAAAAATTGATGAAATTTATTCAAGAAAACTTGTTGTGAATCAAATAGAATGGCCTTACAGGAAATTATGCATAGTTCAAAAACCAATAAACTAGGCATTTACTACGCAATGTATATGTTAAAGAATAATATTTCATCTTACAACTTACTTTTACTTGCACTTACCCTCATTAGTAACAACTTACTCAGCAATTTCATGAGAAAAGGAATTATCAAAATTTATAAGTGCTTCTGTTTGGTTCAAATTTTGTAAACTTACCTATTCAATTTAACCAAACGTGTCGATTTATATCTCAAATAGCAAGTAAGACCGTATAACAAAAGTTTCTTTCACCACTAGGTGGATTAAATCAGGTTTTTGGATGTGTCTTAACTAGATGAACAACTTTGTCGAAAACCGCAACCTTATATCTCATGCCAGTCCTGAGATACAGGCAGTATTATACGCCATGTACTCAGTACACGACGCGCCCGCTTACGTAACTTTTTTCAGCGCGACCGCTCTAGGGTTAATACAATCAAACTAAGACCATGTGTGCGTGGGATCATGACCTAAATCTTACTTGACATAGTTTCATTTTCGTATTGTGTCGTATTCGTACGGTCGTTGATAATAAATAAATTGTTGAACGGTGCTATATGCGGCACTATTTTTCGTGGCCTCAAACATCACGGCATAAAAAGAGGATTTGTACACTCAAAAGATTTGTTGAGACGGGATCTGTTGAAAACCGTAAATATCAGGTGAATATCAAAAGGAAAATTCTTCGTCAAATTTCGAAAATGGATCTGTATATGAAACCATTCAAAAACCGCAAAATCCATGGATTAATGGAAGCAACAAAACAAAACGGACAGGAAAGATACAAACTGCTGCTCAGTCGGCACGGTGTTTCAGAAGTGATATATTCTAATGAGAAGTTGTTTGTTCTTCAAACACCGCATCATGCTCAAAATGACCGGTTGTGGTCTGCTTTGATTATGGACGTTCCAAAGCATAAACGGAATGTACCACGATACCAAAATTCATCAACGATCATGGTATGAAGAGGCACTTCAAAGAAAGGGAAACTTCCTCTATTATTTATTGACAAGGGTGTGAAAGTTAACGCAAAATACTATCTGGAAATGGTCTTAGAACAAAATTTGATAACTTACTTTCGGAGAATGTATGGTGAAGAAGGTTACGACTTTCAACAGGACGGAACTCCAGCCCACACTGCAAATCCTGTGAAGATGTGACCAGGGCCGGCGCTGGCCAATTTGTCGCTCCACGCAAATTCTCAAAATAGCACCCCCAGAAGAAATGAAAAACAGGTGGCGTTGCTGTGTGCAGACATTTTACTACCTACGCACTCGCAAACGCAGAGTCTCGTAGCATCTTTCTGCATAACCACTCACGAGGCAAACAATTCGTGAGCAGCCAGCTGCCCGCAAGGGCTAGCGGCACATTGGGATACAGATTTTGCATTACTTTTTGATTTCTTCTTCATCTTACGTCCTCGATTCTACACGCGGGTGGGAGTGCGAGTCCTCGCGAGTGATCCATATCAGTTGCTCAGGCTGCAATGACGTGCGAGAGGGACGACCGTGGCTGTTAGCTAAATACACACTCGCAAAAGTCGTTGCAGTGCATGAATAAACAAGAGCGGGAGTCCGTAAGGAATGCTTATGCCGCACAGTGGAACTATTCTGGAAAAAGACGGTCAAAAGTCTTTTCTCGCTTTTCCTGACGTTTTCAAGCTTAGGTGTCTTAGGAGAAGTTTCATAAAAAAGTATTTTGCATCTAATGACATTTCCATATAATTGGATATTAAAGGGATAACAAATTTGAAAAAAATAATTTTTTATAGAAACTAGAGAGCATGGTCATGTGTACGGCACAATTGTAGAACTTTGAATTTCATTAAACTTTGCCGAAGATACTAAGTATCTGCATCATATGGTTTGCGAGATATAATTGACTTTCTGTCGCGACCCCCTTAAAATCAGTTTCTTAAACTTCTTGTACACAAAACCTCATCTAACAGGTTCGACATGTTCTACAAACTTTTGCATACTATCAAAATACGTAACTTTCTAGAAGGTGTATATATCATATGTTGCTTTATTTGCTTTAAAAATGGATTTGAAGCATAAATTTTACCGTTTTTACAAGTAACTTTTTCCTACTGGCCTACTGGCACCTACTGGCAGCTAAAGTTAGCATCGCTTGAACCACCATAGAATGTAGTATAAGTGTGCCAAAAAATTTTGGCTGGGTCTGGCCGGGCATTTTGGTTATTTCAATTATGAATTACATACATATATGCTGGTTTTAGTAAGTTATCAGGGTTTTATTTCGTACATGTTCACAATAATTTCACAGGACCTCGTCCACGTCTGTTTCGCTATCTGTTGCAGAATTATTTTCGTTCTGGGATTTTTGTAAAAGTTTGTATGCTGCTGGTAACAACTGCATTGATTTTTTTACTGTTGGTCTTCTTAAAGTTGAAATTAATGGATCCAACGTCATGCAAAGACATCCACTCCTCAAGTCATTTGAGAAAGTCCTATACGGGAAAGTACGCATGAGCGTTACATCGCTAGGAGCAAGGGCAAACTTGTCGTTAGCAATAATTAGCGACCACAATCGAGTATGACCAGTGGAACCGTCCACAGAGGCCAATCGCGTGTAGTCGAAAAGCACATATTAGTGCCTCTTGCTTCAGGTGGAAGTGTAGAGGTTTAATATTGAAAATATTGTTGTTCCCACGAAACGCAAGGGACATTGTAGCCTGCCGTATTTTAATCGCTTCACAATATCCGCATCTTTGAATACTTGATATATTTCATGATTCATGCGTCTGCGCCACACTCCTTCGTCTAATATCCCGCCAAGAATTGATCGCAGGACCTTACGCTCGAAAACGCCAAGAGCTCGTCAATCGCTTTCTTTCAAAGTCCACGCTTCGTGGCCGTAGAGCACCACCGGAAGAATTAGCGTCTTAAGGAGCGCGAGTTTTGTACGGAGTTGTATGCTACGTGACTTTAGCTGGCTACGTAATTCATAGAAGGCGCTGTTGGCAGCCGCTAACCGCCTTTTTAGTTCACGGCTCACATCGTTGTCACATGTCACTAACGTACCAAGGTAAACAAATTGGTCGACCACTTCAAAAGTATCACCACCGCAGTTCAAATACCCGAAGCGCTACCACGCTCTCTACCAGCCGTAGCCGCAGCTCTACGCAGCTTCCTCCTTAAGATGCGTGTACGCTTCTTCCATAACTCTACGGTTAACACCGATGATATCGATGTCGTCCGCGAACCCTAGAAGCATATGAGATTTCGTGATGATGGTACCGCTTCTCTGCACGCCTACCCTTCGAATAGCACCTTCCAATGCAATGTTGAACAGCAAATTTGATAGTCCGTCACCTTACTTCAAACCATCTAACGTTACAAACGAGTCCGATGTCTCACCCGCTATTCTGACGCTTGATTTTGAACCATCAAGGGTAGCACGTATCAGGCTAATCAGTTTTGCTGGAAAACCATGTTCAAGCATAATCTGCCACAGTTCATTTCGTTTAACTGAATCGTACGCCGCCTTGAAGTCTATAAACAAATGGTGAGTCTATAAGTTGAACTCCCGGAATTGTTCGAGGATCTGTCGCATTTGGTTCGTCGTGGAGCGTCCCTCTCGAAAATCGCACTGGTATTTGCCAACAAAGCTACCTCGATAATTGCTGCATTCGAGTCGATGGCCCTTTTTTGTAAATTGGGCATATGAGACCTTCCAACCAGTCCGTAGGTAATTCCTCCTCAGTCCATACTTTTAGTATAACCTGATGGATTGCACAATACAGCCGTTCGCTCCCGACTTTCAAAAGTTCGGCGGGGATGCCGTCTTTTCCAGCTGCTCGATTGGAATGACACTAACAGATAATTGTCGTTCCAATTTTGACATTGTCGCCACTCTATATATAGTCACTCTACGTCGCGTTACTCTAGCTTGCTCTTTTTTGATATTAGGGACATACGTGCCTAAATGCTCGATAATATTATTTCGTCGAAAAAAAACACTCACTTTTCCACTTTGGCTCTACCTTCGAGAGTGTACAGTTAAAGCGCAAACCACTAGTCACCGATAGGAGGATTCTAATCGACACTAAATTAATCTTTAAGGATCACATCGCTTATGTCGTGTCGAAAGCCTCTTCGCAGCTAAGTTTTTCATTTCGCTCTGCAAAGAAAATGAAGAACGTCTACTGTTTGGTCTATATCGGTCAATTGTGCGACCTGTCCTAGTATATGCGTCTGTCGTCTTGTCTCCTTATTACCGTAACGAGAAAATTTAGGCTAATCAGCGAAAATTCATCTACTTCGTTCTAAGTCATCTCAGGTGAATGGCTCCATTGATCCTACCTATAGGTATAGCTAAAAAAAGCTATGCATCTGCTTTATTATTTCGAAACTACAGGAACAGAGAGACGCAATGTAACCAAAGCATTAGCGACCTCTTGCAAGGAAACATCGATTACTCTAACTACACTGCGCAGTATTTTAAATATCATTATGTAGGGTTTATTTCTAATTCCCGTCGTAGTAAAGAAAACCACTCTAATTTTCATCATTTCTTAGGTGGATTTTATGAATACTCCATGAAGCTCTGAATACTTATGAAGCTGTGCTGCTGATTTGACTCAAACACACTTACCTCAAAGTGCACGGATCGGAAGGTAAAAAGCAATAAATAAAGCATTTGATTGAAATTACGCAACTGACCTTATATCTTAAATTCGTCGTACCGTTTTAAAATCCGTCCATCAAAATTTTTCATCGTCCGAACTAAAAATCGCAATAATGTTTATGAAGCTAGCGCGCATGTATTTGTGTAGGACAGCATGACAAATGTTATTCTGCAAAATTTCTGTAGGTTATGAAAGTTTTCCCGGCTGCAGAATAACAACAATGCGGTATGTGAGTTATTTTCATTTTATGAATGACGGAAATTGAAACGATTAGTCGACATTTTCTTCTTCGACTAACGAAAGTTTTTCCCAAAATCGACGATAAGCTTAGTGCAATTAATGAAATTTGACTGTAAGTGCAAATAAAAGTAAGTTGTAAGAGGAAATCTTATTCTTTAACATATATACATTGTCTAGTAAAGGTCTAGTTTATAGGTTTTTGAACTATTCATAGTTTCCTGTAATGCCATTCTATTTGAATCACATCAATAGAGTTTTCTTGAATAATTTTCATCAATT
The DNA here is from genome assembly GCF_943734655.1 of Sabethes cyaneus. Classification (NCBI taxonomy): domain Eukaryota; kingdom Metazoa; phylum Arthropoda; class Insecta; order Diptera; family Culicidae; genus Sabethes; species Sabethes cyaneus. The sequence continues at coordinate 72,727,414 of NC_071353.1, forward strand.
TTTATTAACCTTCGGTAACTCACGCTGTTGTATTTTATACAACACGTGTAGGTTTTTGCAACGCCATATTGTTATAAAGTTACAAATCGTTGTTTGACTAACGTATATTTTTCAACAAACTTATTGTGAGCAAAATGCCATAATTATTCAATGCATTAATAATTTAAATTGTTGGGAAAATGTATGCAGCAAAACTATTAGCAAATGTAAAATGTTTAATATGTATCCGTCTGCTGGTAGTCGAGTAATTCGAAGTCAAAATTAGGGTATACTTTATAATCAAAGTTTTACAGTTCCTAAACAAGTAAACATACAGGTATACTATTTTCAGCAAAGTTGTGTATTTTTACTATTTGTACAATTTTGTAGTACATGAAAAAGTCATACAGCAATTACAAAAAGAGCAAAAATAGAAAAACTGATTTTACAAATTCATATACAATAAATAAGATTTTTCTATCTTCGCTGCAGAGATAGAAGGTTACTGTCTTTAGCAAAATTTCTTGTAATAATATGCTCTATAAATTTGCAGAACATATCAATGTGTTATATTGACACTGAAGAAAAACAAATTTTTTATTTCACTTTTAGGGGGATTAATCAAAATTTAAATTCCTCCAGACGATAGTTTAGTTTTAGTTTAGTTTATTTATTTCGTCAACCGATGTAGACTAGTATAATATATACAATTTTCTCATATAAAAGTCTTATAATTAAATGAAGATTAAAAAGTGTACTTATTCTTTTGTATCGTTCGCTACGCGTTACGATTACGTGTTGACTGAAAGTGATGTTTAAGTCTATGCCGAGACATTGTAAAGTCAATGGTTTCGCAGTATTGATTGTACGAGGCCATCATACGATTTAATGGACCGAATTTTGCATAATTTGTGCGATAATGGCTTATGGCAAATAAATTTCGATTACGAAGCTGCCGAGTAGGTGTATAAAAGTTCAGTTTTGATAAAAGTGTTGCTGAGTCAATATGCTGCGAAACGATATCGTTTACAAATAAGACCATTGCATATTTACGACGCTCTTTTAATGATTGTATATTTATAAGCATGCAGCGTGCTTCGTATGATCGAAGAGGAAATGTTGTCCAACCTAATTTACGATGATTCTATTCTCTCTTCGTGCGTGATGGAAAACGGTGACCATACAATGCTGCAGTATTCCAGTATTGACCTTACATAGGCAATGTATAATGTTTTGATTGTGTATGGATCCAAAAAATTGTAGCTAAAACGTTTAATGAAACCTAGCATGTTATTTGCCTTGTGTATTATTGCGTTATAATGGTCGATAAAATTTAGCTTGGAGTCTAAGATAATTCCTAGATCCCTAACTTTTTCACATTTTTCTACTGTTTGATTTCCTAATCTGATTGAGAGTTCTGGTGTAGTTCTTTTTCTGGTAAATGTTATTAGATTGCATTTTTTTACATTGAGTTCTAATAGGCTTTTTTTATACCATGTGTAGAATATGTGTATTTCATTCTGGAATACATTGATGTCTTCTTCATTTTTTACTTCCAAAAAGAGCTTCATGTCATCGGCATATATTAGCACTTTAAGTTTCTTGAGAATGAAGGAAATGTCGTTTACATACAAAATGAAAAGAAGAGGTCCCAAATGAGAGCCTTGAGGGACCCCAGAAGTGACTTGAATTGGATTCGAGTTCTTTCCGTTAAATTTAATTATTTGTTGGCGATTAGATAAATACGATTCAAGCCATTTCAGGAGCCCTGGTTGAATTCCAATTTTTTGCAATTTGAAAAGCAGCATTGGTATGTCAATGCGATCAAATGCTTTGCTAAAGTCCGTATAAAGTGCTACATGGTTTCCATTATCCATTGCATTCAATGAATAGTCAATAAATTCCAGTAAATTTGTCGTAGTCGAGCGTCCTTTGAAGAAACCGTGTTGCATTTCTGTAATTCTGTTTTTAATTTGCAGGAATAATTTTTCATTAATAATTTATTCGAAAAGTTTTGGAATGCAAGAGATTATGGCAATACCACGATAATTACGTACGTCAGATTTCCTACCTGATTTAAAGACAGGTACTAAAAAAGAGTTTTTCCATATTTTTGGAAAGATTCCGGATTCCAGTGATAAGTTAAAAAGCCAAAACAAAGGAGCTGTAAACTCCATTGCAAGATTTTTTATGAAAACTGGAGGGATTCCGTCGGGTCCAGGGCCTTTTGAGGCATTTAAATTTTTTAAGGCCTGCAAAATGTCCTGGGCATGAAGTTGGTTGACACCTATGTCCACTGAAAATTCCGGATAAAATGCAAAATAGTCGCGATCGCGATCTTCTTCAGAAAATGTTGTATAGATTTCTTGAAAAAATTTTGCAAACAGATTACAAATCTTTTCCGAGTTATCCCCAACACTTTCATCAAGATGCATTATGGATGGAAAGTTGTCAGATTTTAGTTTGGTTTTCACGTAATTAAAGAAGTTTTTAGGACTGGACTTTATTTCAAGTTCAATTTTTGAGTTGTACTCTTCAAATGCATTGCTGATTGCTAAATTAAGCTGGTTGCATATGTCCAAGTATATTGCTAAATTTTCACTATTGGCGTGTTTTTTATAAGTTTTATGGGCTTTTTGTTTGCGATTTTTTCGATTCTTAATTTGGCTGTTATACCAGACTGGGCTTTTTGAATTTTTGTGACGTCTTCTTTTCTTTGACGGTATGTTCTGTATCATTATTTCTAACAAAATTTTATTTTATTTCTTCATTCTTGAGAATATGTTGCCAATTAACACAGTTTAATCTACCTCTAATACTTTCATAGTTAGCTTTATCGTATTCAAAAACTTCTTCATATTCGCAATCGTTGGGTCTTTGGTATTGGTGTATAAATAAAGAATATTCAATTGCTGTGTGAAATGCCTCATTTTTCCAAAGTGGGTTTAATGATTCAGTCACACAGAAGTCTTCGTAAATGTTTGTGAACAAAAAGTCTAGATAGCAATTTTGTTGGTTTTTAATTTTATTAATTTGGTTCAGACCCAAATTAGCAGTTTTGTCAAAAATGAACTGGAATGTTTCATTTTCCCCAACGATTGGAAGTAAGATACATTCATTTTCAGAGTCCGGAATGAAGTCTGCATGGCGTTGATTGAAGTCTCCATAGATGTGAACTTTAACCTCAGGAGGCAGTTGTGATAAGATTTGTTCGGCAATTTGTAAAAATGCTTCGTAAGACGATTTATGAGCATGGTTTGGAGGAAAATACACTGAGGCAAATACATGTGTTTCACCTGCTATACGTGATTTCACCCAGACATGCTCAAATTCTTTAAATTTTGTTGTCATTATAATTTCAGAATTGAAATTAGACAACAAAGCTATGAGGACCCCGCCACCCGACTTCTTTTGAGACTCAAGAAAATTTCTGTCGTCTCTGAATACGTTAAAGGCACTTCCGAAAATTTCTTCACTTTTTACGCTTGCGTCCCAGCTTGTTTCAGTTGCCAGAATAATAGAAAAGAATGAACTTTGTAAATTTTTATAGATTTCTTTCATTTTTGCTGGACTTTTCATGCGATTGAAATTTTGACAATAAATTAAAATTTCTGTCGCATCCTGTATTAGTGAAGAAATGAATGGAAGTGGGTCTGGGTCGGTTGAAGAAATAATTAAATTAGTTACCTCTTTCTCATCGAAAGGAGTCGTTACTTCCGAAAATTCTGTCTGGAAATTCGTACCGGATTGTTGAATTTGTCGGCGCTTTCCCTTGCGCGTTGCAGATACTGAATTCGCTGGTTCTGGAGATGCCGCCGGTAAGATTCCAAGTCGTCAGATGCCGCCTGTTTCGGTACTCCAAGTTCCTCATGCACCTCTATAAAGATTTTCAGGAGATCCTGCGCTGCGACGGGTAGTCCTTCAGATGCTAAATTCATTTTTATGCTGGTGTTCGTCATACCTTCGTAGCAGAACACTGGTTCCTTGTCGTACATGTAAGCCAGGTAAAGGCGAACGAGATACATAATTTTCGGATCTCGCAGTCGCGCCTTCAGGAACCGTCCGTCTCCGCCAGCTGATTGTTGCGTTAAGCTGACGATAGGTGGGCGCATTGGGTCGAGTGTCCAGGTACGTGTTGGGTGCGCTTGCAAAGGTGGTGCAGTGCTATTTTTCGCTGGTGATGACTCAGTTTCAGTGTGTAATGTGTGGTGGCCTGTGCGGCAAGGATTTAGGGTTTCACCCTTTTGAAAGTCAATGAACTTTCGTACTGAAAGGCCTGCAATTGGGTGGTCTGTGGTTGATGGTGGACCAGCAAATTGAAATTTCGCAGTGGCCAGTAACTGTTTATCCGAACCAGCTGCCGAAAGGTCTTTGTCCAAAGGTAGAAGTGCTGAATTGGCTTTGACGTTCGTTTTGAATATGTTTGCATTGGGGCTGCTGCTGCTACTGTTGACGATGTTATTGTTGTTGTTGCTGTTGCCGGGTCTAGAGTTAAGGTACCAGTACACTGTTTGCTTTATCGTCAAATTTTCTTCCTGTCAGAATTTGGGCAAATTTTGGTATTTGACAGACATATTTGTCTTGCCCAGTACACTGTTTGTCAAATTTGATGTCAAAAATTCGATCTGAGACGTTACCCGTGTTACAAAATCAAATAAATTTTGACATATTTTGTGGGGCCAGTACACTGTTTGCAAAACAGCATGAAATTCGTGAGATTATCAAATACATTCGGCCCGAAAATGTTTGCGCCAGCAGATTTCTGTGCAGATCAAACAGAGCAAATACGCAAAAAAAGTACGCTCGCAAAGTGAGGCAATTTATTTAACAGGAAGCTGAAAGCCATTTTAATTTTTTTAAACACGTTTTAATACAGGCATTATTATTAATTCAAAATAATTAATACAAATTACTGCGGTATGAAAAAATGCAATTTATATACACTGAAGTCGCTTTTTACGAGATTTTTTACGCGACTATTTTCACGCGGTTTTTTTTACGCGGTTTTCGGAATTTAGGCGGTTTTCTGAATTTACGCGGATGTGGTCAAAACGTCTATTTTTACACGTAGTGTTGAAATCCACAGTTTTTTTTACGCGAAATTTTGTTTTTTAAGCGGAATTTACGCGGTTTTTTTACCGCGGTTTTCGGAATTTACGCGGTTTTGATTTACGCGGGAGGTATCCTTCGCGTAAAAAGCGACTTGAGTGTAAATTCAATTTCTACATTTAGTGATGTCCGGCAATTTCTCGATTAATCGATTACAGCATGGAATAATCGAATAATTTGTAATCGAATACTGCCGACACGAGTAATTCATTAAGCGAATAGTTTAAATAAGATTAAAAAAATGAGAATAATCCCCATTAATCGTTCATAATCGAAAGATTAATCGAATAATTTAACGAAATATTCGAATATTTATAGTCGAATACTACAAGCTAGTGTTCGACATCGGAACGAAAATTGAAGTCCGGGTTCCGGGCCGGTCCGGTTAAAAGGCGGCACGAACTTTGTTATTCCGACTATAAAGACTAATGATCCGGTCCGATTTGGCTCTGCTCAGGTTCCGGAACCGGAACCGAGCCAAATCGGACCGGAATAAAGTCGGAATAAGAAAATTCGTGCCGATTTTTACCGGACCGGAACCCGGACCTCAATTTTCGTTCCGATGTCGAACACTACTACTAGCACGAATACTGAACTAATCGACCAGTGCCTACTCGATCGATTAATCGGCAATCGAATAATTAAAAATTTCGGACATCACTAATATCAATACCAATGTCAGCCGTGTCGCTTATATTGGTATTGGAATATCAGCCGAATTGACCATTTTACGAACCATAACAACATTGCTGATATTGATTTTGCTTCACAGCTCCCAGAAATACAGATATTTGTGCATGCATAAATTTGGGACCCTACCGTTTTCTCCGGAGTATTTAATTTTCTCAATCTAATCTTTTCAATAATTGCTTATTGCTATTTAATGTGGTTTTAACCAATTGGTCATTCACCAATTCTTTTAAATAACATAAATAGTTTATGGACTACTTTAAAATTCAGGAACATTAGTAGCGCCAGGAATCACAGCAACTGAAATAATTGATGGGTCCCAAATTTATGTATGCACAAATATCTGTATTTGTGGCAGCTCTGTTTTGCTTTCCCGTGGGGCATCTGCGGATTGTCAAAGTACCAGCACAGCACAGGGAAAGCGCAACATCGATATCAGCAAGTCAGCATGTCGCTTTGTCACGTAAAATGCTCTTTTTTTTTACGAGTTGGGAAATCTGCTGAGCGCCTTAGAAGATATGGTACTATCAGACACCTGAGAAGATACCTCAGGGAGTGGGGTTTAAGTATCCTGACCCCCCTAATGGGGCGTGAGGATTCAGACCCACTAAAACCCTACTCGAGTCTCCAGCCTCAATCCCCCCTGGCACCACCTTATCGGTATTACTTCAGGGAGGGGTATTGTGCTTAATGCACTCGCTTAGATAACTACTGGACTATGGTAGTTAGGCTGTTTATTCGCCGTTGATCGGCTCTCCAGTGGGTTTGTAGCTCGAGTACAATCTGGGTAGCAGCCGCATTGACCGCTCCCCAGATGTCCGAGCTGGAACACATCTTTTGGACTAAGTTATCCGGAGTAGTGTCCTGTCCGCTCACTGCCATCATGCTGCTTCTCGCGCCCGCGAAACGAGGGCATATGAAGAAAGCATGTTCTGCCGTTTCCTCAACATCCACGCATTCGGGACAACGGGGGACTCCGCATGCCCAAACTTATGCAGATACTGTCTGAAGCAACCATGCCCTGACAGAATCTGTGTCAGGTAGAAGTTGACTTCGCCGTGGCGCCTGTTGACCCACCCAGATAGTTCCGGGATAAGTCGGTGTGTCCACCGACCTTTTGTGGAATTAGACCATGCCCGCTGCCATGTGGTGATCGAGGCCGATCTTGTGGTACTCCGTATGCCTTTAGTTCCTCGTTGGTTGAAGCACTCTACGTCTTCGCTGATGATAATGCCAATAGGCATCATACCTGCTAGGACGCAGATTGCGTCATGTGAAACTGTGCGATACGCACTCGCCACTCTCAAGCACATGAGACGATAGGTGCTTTCCAGCTTGGCTAGATAGCTTTTGGTACCTAACGCCGATGACCACACCGGCCCGCCATACCTAAGTATAGACTGGACCACGTTGGCTAATAGCCTTCGTTTGCTGCCATATACCGCAGAGCTATTAGACATTATACGAGACAATGCCGAAATAGCTGTGGAAGCCTTCTTGCAGGTATAGTCGACGTGGCTCCCGAACTTGAGCTTGTCGTCGACCATGACTCCCAGAAGTTTTAAGGACCGCGTTGACGAAATAGTGCAGTCCCCGACGCTGATCTTTGCTTGCTGTACCGACTTGCGGTTGTTCACCACGATAACCTCCGTTTTATGATGCGCTAGCTCCAGTTTCCTGGATCGCATTCAATCTTCAACAATGCTTATAGAGTGGGCAGCCGTCAACTCAACCTCTCTGATAGATTCACCATAGACTTCCAGGGTGATGTCATCCGCAAAGCCGACAATCACCACCCCTACCGGGAACTTTAGCTTCAACACCTCGTCATACATGACGTTCCACAACACCGGGCCCAGTATGGAACCTTGCGGAACCCCTGCGGTGATTGGAACGCACTTCTGACCCTCCTCCGTGTTGTAGCATAGCACACGATTCTGGAAATAATTTTCCAGGATCCTGTACAGCGACACCGGCACTTGGACGTTCCGAAGCGAGTTGGCTATGGAGTCCCAGCTAGCGCTATTAAACGCATTTCTCACGTCGAGCGTGACAACTGCGCAATAACGAATACCTGTCCTCTTGGGCTGGATTGCCACCTCGGCTGTCTTAGTGACAGACAAGATGTCATCCACCGTAGATTTGCCTTTTCGGAAGCCGAATTGGTTCCTTGACAGACCGTTTGTACCCTCAGTGTACTGTACGAGTCTGTTAAGGATAACCCTTTCCAACACCTTGCCGGCAGTATCGAGCAGACAGATCGGCCTATATGACGAGGCGATACCCGGAGGTTTTCCCGGCTTCGGCAATAGGACCAGATTCTGTCGTTTCCATCTGTCCGGGAAGTTGCCAGCTTCCAGGCATCTACTCATTACTGCCCCGAATAATTCGGGGGTCTCCAGAATAGCCGCTTTAAGGGCCATATTCGGGATTCCGTCTGATCCCGGTGCCTTGCTCACCTTTAGGGATTTAGCGATCTCAATGAGTTCCTCGTTCGTAACCGTTACTTCCTCCCCGACCTCTAAACCACCGTCGCACAGTGGCGCCAGTCAGAACAAAACTGAGACAAAACTAATAAAATTGGTAAAGTAGCATGGAACTTACATATTTTGTATATAACTGTGAACCAAATTGACTACTAATGCTTAAAATTTTCAAATATTTAAAAAATAATTTTCTCTAAAATAATTTTCTAGAAAAAGATTTATAACTACTTGAACTATTATTTTTATTTTGTGTTTTTTTGCATTGGGATAGATTGGGACAAGTAGTAATGACCTTGTAACACTCAGCAATCCATAACGTTGAGCCACATTTAAAAATAAATTTTGAATTTAAAAATAGCACTTTTTCCAGCCAATTACCATGTTTATTCACTAAAATTTTAATATCAAAGCGTCACTTCTGCTCTGCTGGCTTGGTACTAAACCTTTAGCTGCTTAATGCTCAAAGATTTATCTTAAAAATATCTGTAATAGTATTGCTAGAAGTCATTTCAAAGTGGAATTGCCTAAAAACACACCTATACCTATATAGAAGGATTTTTGTCTGTCTGTCTGTCTGTCTGTCTGTCCGTATGTTCCTTATAGAATCGAAAACTACTGAACCAATCGGCATGAAAATATGCATGTAGAGGTTTTCTGGGGCCAGGAAAGGTTTTAGTGATGGTTAGAAACCCCTCCCCCCACTAAGAGGGGGGGCTCCCATACAAATGAAACACAAATTTCTGCATAACTCGACAACTAATCAAGCAAATAGAACAAAATTTGGCATGTGGGTGTTTTCGGTGACAAGAATTTATTCTATGGTAAATTGAGACCCCTCCCCTCTTTATAAGAGGAATTATAACTCCTCTTCTCTTTAAAAGGGGGGGCTTCCATACAAATTTCCTCATAACTCGAAAACTAATCAAGCAAATGGAACCAAATTTGGCATGTGAAGGTTTTCGAGGGCAAGAATATTTTCTATAGTAAATTAGGATCCCTCCCCACTTTAAGAGGGGGGGCTCCTGTTCCAAAGAAACACAATTTTCCTCATAACTCGAGAAGTAATTAAGCAAATGGAACCAAATTTGGCATGTGGGTGTTTTTGGAGACAAAATTTTTTTCTATGATGAATTGGGACCCCTCCCCGTTTTAGGAGGGGGGGATCCTATACACATGAAATACAAATTTCCTCATAACTGAAGAACTAATCAAGCAAATGGAACAAAATTTGGCATGTGAAAGTTTTCGAGGGCAAGAATATTTTCTATGGTAAATGAGGACCCCTCCCCACTTTAAGAGGGGTGCTCCTATACAAACGAAATACAAATTTCCTCATAACTCGAGAACTAATCAAGCAAATGGAACCAAATTTGACACGTGGGTGTTTTTGGAGACAAAAATTTTTTCTATGATGAACTGGGACCCCTCCTCACTTTAGGAGGGGGGGCTCCTATACAAATGAAATACTAATTTCCGCATAACTCGAGAGCTAATCAAGCAAATGAAACCAAATTTGGCATGTGAAAGTTTTCGAGGGCAAGAATATTTTCTATGGTAAATTAGGACCCCTCCCAACTTTAGGAGGGGGGGCTCCTATACAAACGAAATACAAATTTCATCATAACTCGAGAACTAATCAAGCAAATAGAACCAAATTTGGCACGTGGGTGTTTTTGGAGACAAAAATTTTTTCTATGATGAATTGGAACCCCTACCCACTTTAGGAAGGGGGGCTCCTATACAAATGAAATTCAAATTTCCTCATAACTCGAGAACTAATCAAGCAAATAGAACCAAATTTGGCATGTGGAGGTTTCTGGAGGCAAAAATATTTTCTATGGTGAATTAGGACCCCTCCCAAATTTAAGAGGGGGTGCTTCTACACAAATGAAATACAAATTTCCTCATAACTCGAGAACTAATCAAGCAAATGGAACCAAATTTGACATGTAAGTGGTTTTGGACGCAAGATTTTTTTCTATGGTGAATTGAGACCCCTCTCTTCTTTAGAAAGCGAGTTATGGTCCATCTCCTCTTTAAGAGGGTGGGCTTCCATACAAATGAAATGCAAATTTCCTCTTATCTCGAGAACTAATCAATCAAATGGAACCAAATTTGGCAAGTGGGAGTGTTAGATGGCAGAAATTTTTTCTATGGTGAATTAAGACTCCTTCCCCTTTTAAGAGGGGAGCTCCCATACAAATGAAATTCAAATTTCCTTATAACTTGAGAACTAATCAAGCAAATGGAACCAAATTTGGCATGTGGGAGATTTTGGAGTCTTGAATTTATTTTACGATAGTTAGAGACCTCTCACCCCTGTGGTAGGGGGATATGGACTCTCATACAAATTAAACAGAAATTTTTGCGAAACTCAAAAACTAATCGAACTCGAGAAATTCGAGACTCTTCCATAAAACATTAGTCAATACAAGACCACAAAAACTATCTATAGTAACACTAGATCATTCAGGACGAGACGGTCGCGAGTGTTGCCGGTGACCCGCCGTCAGAAGCGCCGCCCACTGGGGGGCTTGCAAAACTCGAGGTTGTGACAAAGATCATCCGAGATTCATGATTTATGTACAACACAGGTTTATTTGTGGCAATACGAAGTTTGTCGGGTCAGCTAGTGGTTCTATAAAAATCAATATTTTTAGTCTTTGCGCAAATCTGCGCAAAATGCGGATATGATTTTTGGAAAGTAGACTAAATTCTACATAAAATATGAAAAAATGACGGTTACCTTCCGTTCCCAAAAAAAGATGCTCAATTTTGAAAATACGAAATCACATGTATGTTACTTCTTTGAAACTTGAAGTAAATATATTTTAGAGTGTACTTGATTTTCGTCAATCTGCAAAATAAGGTCCAAATCTATAATCATTTCAATACCAAATCACGTTTTCTTTGTATGCAAATACCTAATAGGATACGATCAAAAACAGTTTTCGAAACTTGCGTTGAATGAGAAATATGGGAAATTGTCACACAAACCTCAGATTCAAAAAATTCTCCAAAAAGCTGTATCATTCCCAGTGCTTTGAAATTTTGGAATATAGTTATATAGTCTGTCTACTTTCATAGAAAAATAATACTTCATGAAAACCTTCAACTCCATTTTGGGTGTTTTGTCCCAGTATTTTCCACTGTGCGTCGCCCACGTTACTTTGGATGTTCGGCACGGAGACCGACCATCCTACGCTATGGTCTGAGATACTGGAACGTCGGCCGTGGGACGACTCAGCGGCCTGAGGCCAGGGCCTTGGCTCGTGGCGCGGAAAGAGGCCCTCAATGATCCGCTCCAGCATCTCTGGCGATCTCTCTGCGGGTGCCATCACGCCCTTGGCCTTTGCCATTACGATCCTGTAGGCATCACCCCACTGGTTCGCATTGGCACTGGCACATAACCTTTCAAAGCAGGCTCGCTTGCTAGCTATTATCCCACTCTTAAGCGCTGCGCGTGCAGAAACTAGTGCTACTCGACATTCTGCTCTGCCCTCGTCCGAACGAGCTCTTTGCATAATTCTCCTTGCACGAAAGCAGGCTCCGCGGAGTTCCGCAATTTCTTCTGTCCACCAGTAAACCGGTGACCTACCATACCTAGGTCGGCTTTTCCTAGGCATGGTGGCGTCACACGCTCGCGACAGCACCTCAACCAAATGATCAGCGTTCGGATCGGGCATATCGCGATCACCGCACTCTCTTCGGATCGCTTCCACAAATACTTCAGGATCGAAGTATGATGTCTTCCACCCACGGGTGGTTGGAGTGTTGGCTCTACCCGCCGCCTGCCGCCTCGTTATCTGACCAACACCATAGCGGACCGCCTGATGGTCACTGTGAGTGTAGCCATTGTCTACCCTCCAGTCTCCTATCAGACCAGGGCTGCCGAATGTCACGTCGATAATAGACTCTGCACCATTCCTGCTGAAGGTACTTGTGGTGCCGACGTTGGCCAGGTCTACGTTGAGCTTTGCCAGAGCCTCAAGCAGAATCCGACCCCTATGGTTCGTGCGACGACTTCCCCACTCAACCGCCCAAGCGTTAAAGTCGCCCGCCACAACCACCGGCCTTAGACCAGTCAGCGCAACTGATACTTGGTCTACCATCCGCGTAAACTGCTCGATCGACCAACTCGGCGGAGCATAACAGCTGCAGTAGAACACTCCACCCATTTTGGCAACCGCAAATCCCTCGTCTGCAGTTGACACAACCTCTTGAACCGGGAACCTGCTTGTCGTCCATATAGCCGCCAACCCGGACCTATCCGAGACCCAGTTACCGTTTCCGGCAGGGATGCGGTATGGGTCCGAGATGATGGCAATGTCCGTCAACGACTCAGTAACTGCTTGGTATAACAGCTGCTGGGCCGCATGGCAGTGGTTCAAGTTTAGTTGTGTTACCTGCACTACGCCCGTGTTTTAGTCGCAGGCGCGCCTGCCGGGCACTTTGAGCCTCCTGTTGTGTGCTTAGCGTCCCGTTGGCCTGTACATATCAGGCACTTAGGCGGCGCCGAACAGTCCCTCGCTATATGGCCCGTACCGCCACATCTTCTACACAGGTGGCTTCTGTCAGGCCCCTTACAGCTCCAGGACTTGTACCCTCGCTCAAAGCACCGGAAGCAAGCCTCCGGCTGCTGGAACACGCTCAGTGAGCATACGGACCATCCCACCTTCAGCTTGGCCGCCTTCAGGGCTGTATTCCCGTCTACCAGTGGAAGTCTTATTGTAGCTACCTGGGTTCCCGCCGGTCCCTTGCGCAGACGAACTGCTTCGGTAGTCACCACCACGTTACATTGCTCCTTGAGAGCTCGTGTCAGTTCGACCGCTTCAGTGATCTCGTCCAGGTTTTTAAGCTGGAGAGTCATCTCAGGCGTCAGTGCGCGGATCTGTATGCCATCACCAAGGACCTTTTCTGCCAGCACTTTGTAGGCAGAACCCTTCTCAGTGGCATCCTTTTTGAGCTCAAGGATCATGTCGCCGGTGCGGGAGCGGCGGATACTCCGTACATCCGCGCCAAGACCCTTCAGCTGCTCATCCCCTCTCATGGCCTTCAAAACTTCTGCATAGCTCAGCCCCTCAGTTTTGAGGATAAGGGCATCGCCTTTGCTCCTCTTTTTTCTGTCCACTTTCGGTGGAGTTCGATCCTCCTCTTTCTTCCTGGCCTTCTTCTTTTTCACTGTTTCCCACTGATTGTCGGGAGCTAACTGCGTCTTATTACCCTCGGAGGGTTTCACAGTTTGCTTAAAATGCTCTTTACATAAAGGCATTGCTTGGTATATAATAAGTTCGGCACCAACTTTTCAAAAGGTCGTAAGCAGATGCCAGATATATGCAACAAACATTTCTGTTGAATAACAGTTAATCAAGCGCTTATTACCCGGTAATCTATACCCCTACTATTCAAGAAAAATGAATACTGCGGAAAAATAATGTCCCAAATTTATGCATGCACATAAATTTGGGACATTATTTTTCCGCAGTATTTCATTTTTGCAGTCTAATTTTTGCTATAATGTACATAGTTTATGAAGTACTAGTACGTATTATAGAGATTGCTGACATTTACCGCACGCACAGTTCGCCGCGTATACGTATACGCGGTTTGTTTGCATCTCCAAATTTTTTTTCGCTGCGAAAAATTTTTCACGATGCACACAAACACTGTAACACGATGCACTGTATTAGTCGCACATTAGCAATCCTGATACCGTCCGTTATTATGGCAGATGGTGTAAAAAGCTGGATAGCGCATCACTGTGCGATTACAGCGCACTTCTTGCGACACACAAAACCAGAATAAAATTGAATGTCACACAGCTATCCACCTATTCACGTGCGTAATGACGGCTAGTGGATACAACTTTCGGAAAACGTTAGCATGCTTTTGGCTTTGTTCACGTTAAGTTAATATTTCCAGCCTTAATTGTCGTTGTAGAATTTTCAAGCATACGTGAGCGGAGTTCCCAAAAGCAAATAAACATTGTCGAAAAATGTACCCACTAGCCGCCATTAAGCGCGCGAAAAGGTGGATATGCATACAATTATTGTTCATATTTTCTAGTAAATTATCCATGTTAACAGAAACAGAATGTAGCCTTTCGATCCTGAAATGAACGTTTACATGCTGACTATTTACTAGATTTACTAGAATAATGTTTCACATATGTAGTATTATATACGTGGTAGTGCCTAATTTTAGAGGGTATTTAAGGTGAAATTAGTCGTCATCGATTCTGCCAATTTCAAAAGCAGTTTTTTTGTTTGAAACAAAAATTCTGTTAATGAAAATATATTCGCTGTGTTCAGATTGGCAAGAAGAAGGCAGTATTTATATTTTTACAACCAGACCCCAGCTATTGGGTCCAAAAACTGCTTTCGAAATTAGGCTCTCCGACGAAAAGTTAATGACTGCTATTTTCCCGTTAAACAAATCATGTTCGAAAAACAGGTCTATTAAGTGATCTCCTCATTATTCATAATCTTTTTAACTTTTCACTATTGATTTAATAATGTCCTGATTTATTCCAGTGTCATTTCCTTTGCAAAACTCCCTTTCTGCACGATTTTTCCTGTACCAAATTCGATTTTGACAGCAGTTCAAATAATAAACATTGTGAGCTTTTTTGATAAGTTTCAAGCAAACAAACCGGCGAACAGCGCAAAATGTTACGAAAACAAATTTAATTTGATTGGCATATTACACTGTTTTACAAACCGCCAAATTTTATTGGAAAAGCTCGGCGACATTTTGAAAAATAAAATTTGTTCGAATATTTGGTTGGGTCAGTACACGGGTTTTCAAATTTATTTGATGAAATAGATCAAATATTGGATGATTCAGCAAACAGTGTACTGGTACCTTTACAGTTATAACTGTGTACCGTGTGTGTATTACTTCTGGGCCTTTGTGTGCTATTGACCGACAAGGTCTTCTACTGGTTCCTTTTCCGTTGTTTACGCCTGCGTCTAGCTTTGTCTTCCTTTTTTTCCTGTAGACGACGGGAGCGCTGCTTGGAATCGTATGAACTCCAATCCGGCCTTTTGTTGGAGTGTCTTTTGTTTCCAATAAAGCGCCAGCCGGAGTTTGGTTCTTTGTTATTTGATTCCTTGATTTCGTCCCGAATTATGACGCAGGTAGTTTTTTCAGTGATTTGGGTAGGCGAAGTAGCGATTGTCTTTGCTATTTCGTCAATTTGCGATTTGACTTCGCAGGCCAGAATGGTATGCGAGTCTGTCAGGTCATTTCTAAGAGCAGTAAATAATTCTGGAAGTGGGTCAACTAAAGCTGTTTTTGTTATTGCTGCTACTGCTGCTGTCGCTGCAGATTTAGCAACTGCTTCTACTGCAAGCGGGTCTATAGGCTGGACGTCCAAAAGTGATGATATTCTGTTTTTGATTTCTGATGCGCTGGATTTGTTGGTTTTTTCGACGGTCGATAATTTGCTGTAGATGTCTAGAAGTACTTTTTCAAAGTGCTCTAGAGTTTCGTCGTGGGTGGCGCTCAAATTTTTTAAGTTGGTAAGCAATTTGTGATTTGCTTCCAATGTTTTACCTTTGTTATACTATAACAAAGGTTTAAAAATTGGTCGAAAAACACGAAATTGATCCGAGGCCCGGAGCGCCAAGTCACATATACCAATCGATAGGGTTCGACGATTTGAGCAATGTCTGTGTGTGTGTGTGTGTGTATGTATGTAATGATTTTTTCTATCGCCTGTTTCTCAGAGATGGCTGAACCGAATCGTTCGCTATTACTTTTGTTTGAAAGGTATTATTGTCTAGTAGATCACTATTGAGTTGCTTCGTGACACGACGTTTCGTTTAAAAGTTATAAGCAAAAATGTGAAAAATACGTGACACGGGTTTCTCTAGAACTACATGACCGATTTCAACGATCTTAGTATCAAATGAAAGCCCTTATTAAAGCTAAATTATTCAGAAATTTTTAATTGAAAACAAACAAGTAGTTTAAGAGTTATGCTTAAAAAACCTGTTTTGACAAGGTAATAATTATCGCCTGTTTCTTAGAGATGGCCAAACCGATTTATGCGCTATTAGTCTCATTTGAAAGATAATATATGCTAATAGATCACTATTGAATGGTTTTTTGATTGGACGTTTAATTTGAAAGTTATGAGCAACCGTATACACCACACCAAAATTAACAATAATTTATAATGATTTTAACCAAGATAATTTAC
Organism: Sabethes cyaneus; assembly: GCF_943734655.1. Taxonomy (NCBI): domain Eukaryota; kingdom Metazoa; phylum Arthropoda; class Insecta; order Diptera; family Culicidae; genus Sabethes; species Sabethes cyaneus. Next base: position 72,743,884 of record NC_071353.1, read on the forward strand.
CTAATTTCAATTATTTTAATATCAAACGAGAGGTTTTGACACTACGAATATATATGCAAAATTTCATAAGAATTGGTTGTACCGGTCAAAAGATATTAACCCTCAAACACTCGCGCCAACTTTTGCAACACAGTTACTCGCGCGCACTATAACCCCAAACCAAAGAAAACGTGCGCAATAGAGGTTTGACTGGGAAAACTTGGTTTTAGGTTTATCGAACCTTTAGAATAGTTTCTTGAAATTAAAAGCTCTATCGTCTGGTGGAATCTAAATTTTGATTAATCCCCCTAAAGGTGAAATAAAAAAAAAATATTTTTTTTTCAGTGTCAATATAACACATTGATGTGCTCTGCAAAGTTATAGAGCATATTATTACAAGAAATTTTGCTAGAGACAGTAACCTTCCATCTCTGCAGCTAAGATAGAAAAATCTTATTTATTGTATATGAATTTGTAAACTCAGGTTTTATATTTTTGCTCTTTTTGTAATTGTTGTATGACTTTTTATATTACAAAATTGTACAAATGATAAAAATACACAACTTTGCTGAATATAGTATACCTCTAAGTTTGCTTGTTTAGGAACTGTAGAACTTTGATTATAAAAAATACCTTAATTTTGACTACGAATTACTCGACTACCAGCAGACGGATACATTTTAAACATTTTACATTGGCTAGTTTTGCTGCCTACAGACACCATTTTTCCATATGGAGAAACGAGAGAAAATTCCACTTGGGGTCAATTGAGGTACACCTCGCATGCTGATTGTTTCGTTTCTGTGATGGCGGTTTATGCTGATCTATTTTTCCAACAATTTAAATTATTAATGCATTGAATAATTATGACATTTTGCTCAGAATAAGTTTATTGAAGAATATTCGTTAGTTAAACAACGATTTGTAACTTTATAACAATATGGCGTTGAAAAACCTACACGTGTTGTACAAAATACAACAGCGTGAGTAACCGAAGGTTAATAAAAATTGATTAAAATTATTCAAGAAAACTCTATTGATGTGAATCAAATAGAATGGCATTACAGGAAATTATGCATAGTTCAAAAACCTATAAACTAGACCTTTACTAGGCAATGTATATGTTAAGAATAAGATTTCCTCTTACAACTTACTTTTATTTGCACTTACTCAAATTAATAACAACTTACTTATCCTTACTCAGCAATTACATGAAAAAAGGATCTATCAAAATTTAAAAGTGTTCCTATTTTGTTCAAAATTTGTAAACTTATTCAATTTTTAAAATTTTTATGTAAACCAACGCATAACGCAACGTTAATCAATAGATGAATTATGTTCCGAAAACGTGTCGATTTCTATCTCAAATACCAAGTAAGACCGTATAACAAAGGTTCCTTTCACCACTAGGTGGATTAAATCGGGTTTTTCCTATGTTGTCTGAAATTTGTGACAACGATTGTGTGATTGCTTTAAAGTTGAGTTCAGCACTGAACTGCGTTTGACAGTCAGCACATAAGGGCAGCATGAATGACCGCAGCAATTCTTCCTTATTTCTAGCTGCGCCTACGCAAATTCCGTGGAAAAAGCGATTGCAATTTCCTTCGCACTTCCAAAGGTCACGACTGTCGTTGGCGATGCAATTTTTGATGCCACAATTCATGATTACACGCGCGGCGGTACAGTTTAAGCGACGAAAATAAATATGTTTGTAAATAAAAAAGTGCCTGCATGCACGTTTGTCAATATTACTAAAAGTTAAAATACGCGGTACTACGACGCGAGTCAAAAAAGAACGTCCTTTCGGTCGGACGGTTAAACTCAAAAAAGCTTTCAATTTCAAAAAACTTCCAAAGGTTTGATAAACCTAAAACCAAGTTTTCCCAGTCAAAACTCTAGTGCACACGTTTTCTTTGGTTTGGGGCTATTTTGCGCGCGAATAACTGTGTTACAAAAGTTGGCGCGAGTGTTCGAGGGTTAATATCTTTTGACCGGTTAAACCAATTCTTATGAAATTTTGCATATATATTCGTAGTGTCAAAACCTCTCGTTTGATATTAAAATAATTGAAATTAGGTAAATTATCTTGGTTAAAATGATTATAAATTATTAATTTTGGTGTGGTGTATACGGTTGCTCATAACTTTCACATTAAACATCCAATCAAAAAATCATTCAATAGTGATCTATTAGGATATATTATCTTTCAAATGAGACTAATAGCGCATAAAACGGTTTAACCATCTCTAAGAAACAGGCGATAATTATTACCTTGTCAAAACAGGTTTTTTAAGCATAACTTTTAAACTACTTGTTTGTTTTCAATTAAAAATTCCTGAGCAATTTAGCTTTAATAAGGGCTTTCATTTGATACGAAGATCGTTGAAATCGGTCATGTAGTTCCAGAGAAACCCGTGTCACGTAGGGGTGAATTGGGTAAGTATACGTTACACTCAGTTTGTAGTTCGTCCTTACAGGTGGAGAAAATTTCTAGTAACAAAATTTCGTTTAGGGACGTACTTATTCATTTCTATTAGAATGACAATGAGAATTAGAATTAGAACACAAGTTGAACGTTGACACGAAAATTCATAAATTCTCGATTCAGATTCGATTTTTCCGTATTTCCGGAATGCGTAGCCACCCTGGTCTACACAGAGTTCATTACAGTTTCTTTAAAGATTTAAAGCTTACCAGACGGATGAGAGTTATTGAATTGTTTTGTGAGTTTTTTTATTAAAATTTTTTAAATCTATAACTAAGCTTTTTAAAGTCTATCATGTTGCACTTACATCACGAAATTGAACAGCGCCAGTCTCTCCCAACTCCGAAACTGAAGTGTACGCTGCCTCCGGTTGAATGAATATTTGGCACAAAGCCATCTCTTCACTTCTGAACATTGCTCCCATGTTTTTTGTATTTAGTAATGTAGTGTCAATGCCTGAAACTAATCAATATGATTATATCAGTAATTGTGTATATCAAATACAATATCTGTCTATCTAAATATTTAAAATATATGTTTGGGATCAGTCTGGCTCAGCAGCAACTAAGGCACCTGAAAAGGAATAAGTACATAAAATTCAAACAAAATCGTAGCTCCTTCAAACGAAAAAGGGTGATTGATCTTGATTCGTACTATGCAAAAAAATATCTTGATTTGTACTATAAACGTATTCACTGTTATTTCATTCAATATTATAAAATTTTAATTCAAATCAAACTTAAAACTATCTTCTGTTATTTTTCGATCCGTGACCTTCATTATTTGCTTTAAAAATTACTACAACTAGCTCAAATAGTTAAATTTTTAACAGATGCGAATTCGGCTTCTAACGCCACCATCAAAACTGTCTTTTAAAACGATGTGAAAGTACTTTAGTGCATGAAGTACCGGTGAAAAACAGTTTTAAAGCATCGATTTATCTATATTCTTTCATTATTGAACCATAATATTCTAGAAAAACATGCATTATTGCGTCTGGTTATTAAAATACGAACTTAGTTTTTTGAACTTAGTTCGTACTACGAATGATCCTCTTTCGTACTATCAGCTGCAGCTAGTCACCGTTAGAGGCGCTGCGCGTTTTTTACATTTTAACCACACCTGCCACGCAGAACTCACATGAGTGGGTCAGAAGGAAAGGGGTGTAAGTGACAAAAAGTAAATTTCGAGAAAATCAGATCCAATCCATCGTCTAGAAAATTCGTCAGATTATACAGTCAACTTTCGTTCGTTGGGCTATCTTTAACTGGGCTACGTTTTAATCGGGCTCCCGTTAATTGGGCTATAGCCCATCTAAAACGAAGTCAAACGTCATTTCTGACAGCGTATTTTTTCTTCCGAGGGGCTCTTGAATATAGTTCATTTAAGTTTGGAAAATAATTTATACAGAAAATATTAAAATTAATTGAATGGAACACAATTGCATCATATCGTTTTCCGATCACTTATGAACTTGACCCTCCTTTTTTTAGCATCACGGTGAAACAGTTAAAAATGCCAATATATATTAACATTGTAGCATGAAATTCAGCTATATACTTATTAAACAATCTAGAACTAAATTTCAACAATGAAAAGATTAGGTTCCACTTTGATTCTGTATTTAATTTATTGTATATTTTTATAAACCTTTCTGCGACGATTTCGACAAAAACAATCGATATATCCCTCGGTTTTGACATCTCAGCCCAATTAACGAAAGTCTTTCACTAAACGGGCTAAGAGCTTAGTGCAATTAGCGAAAGTTGACTGTATAATACAAAACTAATGATGCACCACTGCACTATGGTTGTATTCACTTTACTTTATTAAATTTTATTGAAATCTTGGAAAAGCACTTTGATTTTCGGAATTTATAAGACAGTTTTGAAAATGTTATTTGCACTTACACCCCTTTCCTTCTCACTTGTACCCCTTTCATTCCAAGCGATTATAGGGAATTACTACTTGGAATGAAAAAGGTGCAAGTGCATATCTTGGAATTATATTACAATCATCTTCATTAAAAGGTAGGTTAGCGGGCAGGCAGCAGTAGTTCAAGATTTTCTCGCAACATGGCGCTAGTGCAGATGTAATATTCTTGTATAGGCTGTATCTTTATGAAAATAGTTCACAATATTCTCAACGTGTGACACTAGTGTATATGCGACCACGTTTTATTTGCTATATCTTATAATCCATGTAACCTAAGGTATTACAGTGAACCCCCGTTCGTTTGAACGATTCCTCATGCAAACTAACAAGGTTAGTTTTTAATTTGAACAACTAGCAGCCCTAAATATGCTGAAACTTGTATGAACTAGCCGCCCTGCTCTTTGTTATTGTTTTGGTGGTTTGATTTAGTTGGTAGTTGTAAGCAGCGAATATTTTATTCTCCGATCGGATTTCTATCGTAATCGTTGGGAAACGAAATGTGAAACTGATTAAACACGCTAGATCAGTACAAACAAATCGTGTTCACGTGCATTGTCTGCGGAAGAAAATGATGCCATGTTAAGAATGACACCATTTTTAATTTGCACGTCGTGCAAACCAGCGGGGTACAAATTAAAAAATGTTCAGATTAAAAACGGTCAAACGAACGGGGGTCCACGGTACTTTCTTAGGGAAAGTTGTTTGAGTAATAGCAGCCTTGCAGATGGTATAGAAAATAGCACAGAATTGCCTCACTATGTGGCGCTACGGTATATGTAATATTACAGTATGCGCTGTAACTTGCGCTACTGATCACCTAGAAAGTAGTGGTCTTCGAGAAGTTTATACAAAGGATTGTCCCCTTCAATATGGTATGGAAAATAGTTTAGAATTTAGCTCTAGCGTATATACGTATACATTATATATCATGATATGAGTATTGCCCCTTTTATGACTATTTAGACTACTGTGATAATCATTTAATGCAACGTACCGCATTTTGCAGTGGTAATCTGACACTAAAGTGGCTTTTAGTTTGATCTTCTAATGAGTTTGACTTCTTTTTCCTTCTTCCCCTTCTTTTTCACTTCATATGCTTTGAGCGAAATCGTGTGCGAGATTCGACAGTGATAATCGTGTAAATCGGGGTAGTCTAAATAGGGGCAAATGTCGCAATAACTAAAAATATTACATTCTTCGAGATAATGGCTTTAGAAATAGCAGCCTTGCTGATAGTATGGAAAATTGCATATAATTGTCTCTCTGCGTGGCGGTAGCGTACATGTATCTTGCGCTACTCATAGCTCATGATCTTAGTAATCTAAGAAGTTCCTTTTTTCGGAAATCGAAACGTCGTTAGACATGGATTCCCCCCCCCCCCCCCGCTTTCAGCGGCCTCAAATCGGAAAAACACAATCTTCATTAAATATTTGTAATGGCCTAACTTCAGAACGGCTGGGCCTAAGAAATAAGTTTATATGATGTAATTTGTTCAACATTATGCGAAGAATTTGATTTTGTTCCAGTTTTACAAAAATAAGTAAAATCTGGAATTTTTTGAAAAATTTGTCAAATTAAAACAACAAATTTAAAAGAGTGTCCATCAGAAGTTCTTCGCAAGATTTTAGAACATGCTTTAACTTCTCATTAATAGAGATGAGACGATTCTGAGAAGACATGTATTGAGATAATTCACGTTTTATGCTTTTTATTTTGATTTTGCAAAATTTTTTCTTGTAGTGTATTTTTTTCCGAAAATACACTTAATTTCCTACAACTTTTCGGTGGACGTCATTTTTAACAAATAAGTAGTTTTCGAGAAAAATTTAAAAAAATTATTCTTATTTATAAATACCCCTTTTTGAAAAGTTACTCTTGACGAAAATAATTATGTTTCCTGGAAAATGAATCCTTACGTAACATCCAACATATCAGCAAAACTTCATTCCAATAAAAAATATTCGAGACAAACCGTTTTATTAGTTGAGCTGGCATTGCTCATAGTGCACTTACACCCCTTTCCTTCCAAGTGAAAACCAACTTTTATTTTGCTGTTTTTTTCATGTTTCTAAAAAAGTCATTAAACGGTAAAATTTTGACGTGTATTTTCTAGCATGCATAAAACCATGCTCAAAGAATCGTTTCCTACCATTATCTCGATTTTTTCAATTTTGTCACTTACACCCCTTTCCTTCTGATCCCCTCACTTCAGATTGTACAAAAAGCACCATAATTAGGCCGAAAAAATAAAATCATACCAATTGGGTGCTTCTAATATAGGTGCATCCTTATAAAAAGTGAATTAGAGTGGCTCAAACCCAGTTTAATATAATCCCAGTTATGATGGGACTCTGTATGAAACTGTGGAAAGGCGTCAATAAACTGAAAAATGAGAAATAAAGATAGAAGGTAAACTCACGTGTGTGGACGAACGCTTGGATAACCAATAAATTCAAACTCTCAGAAAAGTTAAGGCAAAAATTAACTTTTTAGAGCGTTGCATGAGAGCTGATATTCGCTTTACTTTTCTGAACAATTAACTTTTCAGAGAGTTAACTTTTCCGAGAGTCTACTGTATTTATTATTGTTTGAGCTATTAACTTTTTGCAATTTTTAGGATTATTTTTGAATAATGAACTTCTTCATGGCCGCTTTTGGAATGGAAAATTGGCCCTGGTATCGTTATCAATTATGTCAAAGGAATTTGTCTTATATCGAGGCAAAAATTGTTTTATATCGAATTGTCTTACACAGTGATGGGCATTCGCTAATTCGCTAACCGACCAATCGAGAAACGCTAGTTATACTTTATAATTTATATTCAGACTAGCCGAATTGTTGCTGGTCCATGATTCCAAATCAAGTGCCGCTGTTTATTTTAAAATTAATAAACTGTAAAGCATTTTATCCATTATTATTGGTTTTGATCATAGTTAAATTAAAAAAAGTCGTGTAATATATACAAATTAGTAATAATTTATACAGTGATAGATTACAATGCCCGTTGTTGCGATATGTTCAAAAATAAACAGTGACTGTTAATTTGCAGTTTGCGATTAGTGATTAGCGAAATTTCCACGATTATCGAGCAAATTGTACCGGTTAGCGAATTTGCGGTGCCCGACACTAGTCTTCGTCTTATACCGAGGTTGTTTTACATCGAGGTTGTCTCATATCGAGGTATCCCTTTATATGAATCGTGAAACCAGTTTTTCTATTTTAGCTCTTCTTGTAGTTGTTGTATGACTTTTTCACGTTTTAGAATGTAGTACAAATAATAAAAATACACAACTTTGCTAAACATTGTATATTTTCATCTTTGTTTATTTAGGAACCGTAGCAGTTTTAGTATAATAAATACCCTAATTTTGACCCCGAATTACTCAACTACCGGCAAACGGATACAAATATAATCACATGGGCCAGAAACAAGATGAAAGAAATCATATAATCTAGGAGGTTTCATTTCATTGCCATATTTTTTTGGAAATATAAAACATGTAAACTTTTCTAGATCAAATTTGAGGTTCATTATGATTAATTTCATGCATTTAGCAAACAATGTTGAATACACCCTGAAATTGTACATGTGTGTATCTCCACTGTAGATTAACGCACAGTAAGTCCTCTATAACTACTTTGGTTCCAACCAGCGCGAGCGAATTCTAGAATTTACGCGTTTGGTACGCAAATCTCGATAAATACACGATTTATGTGCGGTTTTGATTTACGCAAAACGTATTCTTTGTCTGAAAAGTCATTTTAGAGTGTTTGTGTCCAAGTTTATGTTAAATGTCAGAGTATTGACTATGTATAAGTACATTTAACACTGCTAGGTAGATAAAGCGAACAAAGATGTTGTATACAGTACAAAAAGTATGTCAATATTATTTGTAAGCCTTTGATATTCAATAATATATCTTTTAAAAATTATGGTACGAACCAAGATCATAAATGATACGAACTAAGATCGGCATGGTACGAATCAAGATCATAATTTCGCTGTTATTAAAAATCAAATTATAAATCAAGTAGATATCAAAACATTGTTCCAAGTCCAGAAATAGAATCGTCTGTAGTGATTCTTTCCATAAATACCAAATTTTTGGTGAAAATCGTTGTAGTTTTGTAGAAAACTGCGAATCACTGCGAGGATACCATGAAAAATAGTAAGGATGATACGAATCAAGATCAGTTACCTGAATGTATACACTGGGGAAAGCAGTCAATAAAGTAGGCTGACCAGACGTCCCGGATTTTGCGGGACTGCCCCAGATTTGGATGGTGTGTCCCGGATTGCCAAGTGTCCCGGATTGCCAAGCGTCCCGGAAAATGTCCCGCATTGATCAATTTTTTTATCGTGCCAGTTGAATGAAAGCTCTTGGGTAGCAAAGTAGTATGTTTTTGAATAGAACTAAGTGTAAACTCAATTATCTGATCAATCTTAGGCGACGTTGAAGCAAACTTGTAATTGTGTGGTACATTTATATTGTACGGGGATGATGAAACTAAGCAATTATTCGATTTCTAATCAAAATGGCTTAAACCGAGCTCTTGTAACAAAAGTAATCTGCAATAGATCATTGAAAAAGCTAAAAAATTTCACAGATGGCTCCAGCATAGACATGTTCTGTCAAACACATTCGACGAACGTCTATGACCGACTGTCAAACTGCCTTGCAATCTGATTGGTCCACCTAAAAAGACCGGTTCAGACTAACCGTTATCAACCGTCAATAACAACGTAACGGCAAGAAATTATGACATGTAATCTGTATCAGCCTTAAAGTTTACTCTAAATATGCCACGTGGGGCTTTAGTGTCTATCTAGTGGTAAGCATGAGCAAAAGCTACCTACAATGAACCATTCATAGGGGAATATTTGAGAAATTGGTTTATTCTATCTTAGACAAATTGAAACATCATCAAGAATATAGATGGTCCTAAAGGTAGTTGTTAAGTGAAAAAGGACATGTTACTCTAGGCTGACCAGAAGTCCTGGATTATGCGGGACTGTCCCGGATTTGGATGGTTTGTCCTGGATTACTAAGCGTTCCGGAAAGTGTCCCGCATTGATTATTTTTTTTTATTCGAAACAGTTTCTAAGGATGAAACATAGGAAATTATGTTATAATACATGGAAAAAACCTATTGCTAACAGCATTCGTCAGCCGGAGCATACCCGCACTAGTCACGGCCCCGGCCAGCCGGTACCTCGAACTTCTCATCTGACCAATGTCGCTGGTAGCTGTTCTCTTCTTCGGCTTTTGCTTCGTTATGCCCCAGTATTTCAATACTGGACGAACCTTGAAACAATTTGGTGCACTCAGCTCTTTTGAGATGAACTGAAGTCCATTCTTCATTGTAGCATGCATGCTGAAACTGCGACTGGCTATCATGGGACTTATTGCATTAGGTGGCTTGCCGTCCTAAGACAAAGCCTGTTGAACAAAATTTCTCCATGTAACTCGGTTGAGGGCTACCGCTCTCCAATTCCTCGGACACCGAGTACTCTCCGCCAGATCTCGCTCTTCCTGGTCTAACCATCTTGCTCGCTGCGCTCCTGGTCGTCTTGTTCCTACCGGAATTGAGGCGGACACCATCTTTGCACGGTAGTTGTCCGGCATTCTTGCAACATGCCCTGCCCATCGCATCCGCCCAGCTTTAGCCACCTTCTGGATACTGGGTTCGCCATAGAGCTGTGCGAGTTCATGGTTCATCCTCCGCCTCCATACTCCGTTCTCCTGTACGCCGCCGAAGATCGTTCTTAGCACTCGTTGTTCGAAAACTCCGAGCACTCGCAGGTCCTCCTCGAGCATTGTCCATGTTTCATGCCCGTAGAGAACAACCGGTCTAATAAGCGTCTTGTACAGGGTGCACTTTGTACGGGGACTTAGTCTGCTCGACCGCAATTGCTTGTGGAGCCCATAGTAAGCACGACTTCCGCTGATAATACGCCTCCGAATCTCACGGCTGGTATCATTGTCCGCCGTTACCAGTGAGCCAAGGTAGACAAATTCATCGACTACCTCAAACTCATCGCCGTCGATCAATATACTACTGCCCAAGCGGTGTCGTTCGGCCTCGGTTCCGCTGGCCAGCATGTACTTTGTTTTAGACGTATTTACCTTTAACCCGATCTTTTCTGCTTCGCGCTTTAGTCTGGTGTACTGTTCAGCCACCGCCACAGATGTTCTGCCAATAATATCCATGTCATCGGCAAAGCAGACGAATTGACTAGATTTGTTGAATATCGTGCCCCGCGTGTTGATATCCGCTCGGTTCATAACACCTTGTAGCGCTATGTTGAACAGCAGGCATGAAAGACCATCACCTTGACGAAGCCCTCTGTGTGATTCGAATGAACTTGACAATCCACCCGAAATCCGAACACAGCACTGCGTACCATCCATCGTAGATTTAATCAGTTTGATGAGCTCCCTGGGGAAGCTGTTTTCGTACATGATTTTCCATAGCTCTTTCCGGTCGATGGTATTATATGCGGCTTTGAAGTCAACGAATAAATGATGCCTGGGAACTCTGTATTCACGGCCCTTTTGGAGGATTTGCCGCAGTGTAAATATTTGATCCGTTGTAGACCGACCTTCGACGAAGCCGGCTTGATAAGTTCCCACAAATCTATTCGCAATTGGTGATAGACGGCGGAAAATGATTTGGGACAGCACTTTATAAGCGGCATTGAGAACGGTGATCGCTCGATAGTTCTCACAGTCCAACTTGTCGCCCTTTTTGTAGATCGGGCAGATAACCCCATCTTTCCACTCCTCCGGTAGCTGTTCCGTATCCCAAATTCTAACAATTAGTCGGTGCAGACAAACGGCCAGCTTTTCTGGTCCCATTTTAATAAGCTCCGCTCCGATGCCATCTTTTCCAGCTGACTTGTTGTTCCTTAGCTGCATGATGGCCTCCTTAACTTCGCCTATCGTTGGGGTTGGCACCTCTTCCCCGTTTGTTGCACCGTCGAAATTGCTTTCCCCGCCGCCATGGTTTTCCGCCTGGGCGCCATTCAGGTGTTCGTCGAAGTGCTGCTTCCACCTATCCGTCACCTCACGATCGTCCGTCAGAATACTGCCAGTCTTATCCCGACACATTTCGGCTCGCGGCACAAAGCCTTTGCGGGATCCGTTCAGTTTCTGGTAGAACTTCCGCGTTTCCTGAGAACGATGCAGCCGCTCCAACTATGCATATTCCTGCTCTTCCAGGTTGCGCTTTTTCTCCCGAAAGATTTGGTTTCGCTGCATCTTCTTCTGTTTGTGTCTTTCCACGTTCTGACGTGTGGCACTGCGCATCTTGGCCGCCCGCGTAGCTTTCTCCTCATCCAAAACCCTCCTACATTCATCGTCAAACCAATCGTTCCGCTGATTCCGGGCCACATGCCCGATGGAGCTCTCCGCTACACTGCTGATGGCTGTTTTGATAGTGTTCCAACAGTCCTCGAGAGGGGCTTCGTCCAGCTCGTCCTCTTCCGGCAGTGCAGCTTCGAGTGAATGCGCGTAGTTTGCGGCGACGTCTGGCTGCTTCAGCCGCGCGAGATCTAACCGAGGCTGGCGTCGGTACCGAATGTTGTTCACAACGGCGAGTCTTGGGCGCATCTTAACCATCACTAGGTAGTGGTCCGAGTCAACGTTAGCGCTTCGATAGGATCTGGCGTCGATAATGTCTGAGAAGTGCCGACTGTCGATCAAAACGTGGTCGATCTGTGATTCTGTCTGATTTGGTGACCTCCAGGTGTACTTATGGTGGATTCTGTGCTGGAAAAAGGTACTACGTACGGCCATATTCTTGGAGGCGGCAAAGTCGATAAGTCTTAGGCCCATTTCATTGGTTCGCTGGTGTGCACTGAACCTTCCAATCACCGGTTTGTATTCCTCCTCCTGGCCGACCTGAGCATTGAAATCCCCGATGACGATCTTGATATCATGTTTTGGGCAGCGGTCGTATTCACTCTCCAACTGCGCATAGAATTCATCCTTGTCGTCATCGGTACTTCTGAGGTGAGGGCTGTGCACGTTGATGATGCTTATGTTGAAGAATCGGCCCTTGATTCTCAACCTGCACATTCGAGGATTGATTGGCCACCACTCAATCACCCGTTTCCGCATCTCGCCCATCACTATGAAAGCTGTACCCAGCTCGTGTGTGTTGCCGCAGCTCTGGTAGATGGTATGTCCATCTCTGAACGTACGTACCGTTGAGCTCTTCCAGCACACCTCCTGCAGCGCTACGACGTCGAACTTGCGGCTCTTCAATACGTCGGAGAGCACTCGAGTGCTCCCTTGGAAGTTGAGAGATCGGCAGTTCCACGTCCCGAGTTTCCAATCCATAGTCCTTTTTCGTCGCGTGGGTCTATTCCGATTGTTCCAGTAAGAATATGTTTGTTCTTCGTTCCATGCTTTAGTATTTTTCGTGGTGACGGCTTGCAAAGCCTGCTACACCAACCCCCTGTTTCGCCGGAGGGCCAACGAAGCTCGAAAGAGCCCTCCTTTCCTGTCAGCATACGACCTTGGCTTCCACCGGGGTTGGTTACCCGATCTCCACCAAAGTTGCTCGTATCCCGGCTGGTACCACGAGGCGGTAGGAATAGGAGTTGCTGAATAAGAGGCTATGAACCACTGTAGGGTCTATTTTATGCCTACACGTGCACAAGGCACCGACGGTACGCATTATTCAGCCGTTTACCAGCCAATCATGGGACTTAATGAAGGGCAAAATCCGCCTGGTGAGGCACCTACCCCTGTGTATCTCCATTTTCTTATCCGTCACAAAACACTGGTTTTTCACGGATGCCAATGAAACAGATCCCTTGCCAAGTCATGACCTTTTATCACGAACCCATCCCCAAAACCAATCTCGAATCTGCTACAAACCCTACCGTGAGCCAAAGCATGCAGAATTTGACCCGTGGGTTTGGCTGAAATCGGCCTTCTCTAAAGCTTATTCATCATCGAGTCAGACATATGCATCGCGTTCCATTATCACCTGGCCGCACAGTTCACGAGACGGATTTTGGCCTTTGTTAATTGTTTAAGGTTTCTTTTGGGCTCTCCACTTGCTCGGTACCACTTGTAGCCATTCCCGGACGAATTCGCCATACAGTACAGCGGTCAGTATTCAGTTCCGCCAAAGCACAAATCACCGCAGTTGACGGCCAAGAGTTAACGTCTGGCCTGCGCCTTGCGGACAGCCCTGAGTTTCCTTGCACCCCTCAATTACTTACACCACAGCCCTTTTAGGATAATTCGTCAGTCCCGCCAGTTCCCGAGCCGATGCTGATGGATTCTGCAGGTGACCGCACACAATTACTTTGATTTCTCCTCTTGTATGAACTGTTTACAAATAACACAGTGCTACCAAAAGCTAGCATCCACAGCCACTGGGAGCGCCGCTATCACCAAAATGAAGGACCCAATTTCTAAATGATCCCATCTTTACTACCGAACCGATTTCGCAAATAAGCCATTCAATATGTCCCGCATTCATCCATAAAAAATCTGGTCACTTTAAGTTACTCTCAAATGGAAACTAGAGACGTTATTATTGTAAGCGATTTCAACCTCAACACGGTTTCGTGGCTCAGTAATACGAATAATTTCCGCTTTCATGACAGGTTCATTCCTCGTTTCGTCCAGTTTCACTGTCCTTCCATGATTCTTATTCAACAGTCAGACTCAGACAGCTAAACTGCATTTTGAATGCAAATAACCGTTTTCTTGATCTGAGTTTCGTAAGTGAAGAATTAGGGCAACGTTGTTCTATTCTGCAAGTCCCAACACTGCAGACATCATCCACCTCTATTATTGACACTGGATTTGAAACCCGAGTATCGCTTTTTAAACCATACTCAAACCGTCTATTACGACTTTATCAGAGCAGACTTTGAGGCTATGAACAGTTTTTTGACTAACTTGGACTGGAGTTCGTTACTCGCTAGTCACGGCGTTAACTTCACTGCTTAGACTGTTTGTGGCATCATACTTGTGGCATGGTCTAACTCGGAACTCAAACGCCTGAAACGACTGAAAAGACCTGCTTTAGAAAACACTGCAAATATCGCATGGACCTTACCAAAGTTACCTTACCGCCAGGGCATGTGGTTCGCTGGTAATTGTACACGGAGCAAAAAGCTCCAGTTTGTTTCAAACAAAATGATTGTTGCTTTAAGCCTCAATAAAATATTTTTATAACAACCTGAAAATATTGTTGTTTCAAAACGAGATTCTGATTGAATCAATAAAATAACAGTTTTGAATTAAAAGTAAAGTATTTTCAAATTTGAAGTTAAGATTGATATAACAATAAATATTTTCATTTCAATCATATATTTCAGTTTGAAACAAAACGAAATTTTTGTTTGTACGTAAAACAACCATAAATATGGTTGAAACTACATTTTTATTCTCCGTGTACCTTTGAACCATAGAGGCGCTGGACAAAAGGAGACTGCAAAATCCACTTATCAAGGAAGCAACGCGTTTGGTTGGGTTATCGACACATATTGTGCCGCTTCCCAACTTCCGTCTAAAAGTGTTGCACATCGCCACGAGAGCCACGTCACGTGATAAAAGATCTAGTCTCAGGTCCTGGAGGCGATACAACCAGACGATTCCGCGACACGTAAGTTGGATTTGGCAATCATCGTTCGACGGTAGTTTGGTAGCAGCACGAAAACGAACCCCTCAAAGGGGTCGTTTTCTCCATCTTCATTCAAGGTTCCGGTAGATCGGAATATCGTACGGATTCCATAGAAGCGAGCGAACAATCCAATAGGCGACGGTGAGTCGACGACGATACGATTTCATTGCACGCACGCCGTACGGCAGCAAGAAATCGATTCTACACGTGCTTGCAGATTGAAGCTCGTCGCAGAGCAAGGTCATTGACCCGAATATCTGCTGGTTACACGAGCATTAGCCGGCGCCACGCAGAGTCACGAGTGATGGGCACGAGGACGCGAGGCTGCTAAATGTCATCGATAGGAGAGCTGTGCAGAGGTTTGCGGGAGGTGAAATTTGCAAGTAAGCTAGCATAAGTTAAACATAAGATGAGGGCCAAGAGTAAAGCGCAGGAAAATTCAATATACGTTGTCTATGAAGTTTAGTTTTGAGTCATTTCTTTGAGCTAGTGGGCATAAATCTCGTAACAGGGTTTATAGAGGCATGAATTTATTTTATGATGGTTTAGACCCCTCACCCCTGTGGTAGGAGGATAAAGACTCTCAAACAAATAAAACAAAAATTTTTGCGTATGTGCCATATTTTCTGCTATGTAACAAGCGGTAATCTGTGAAAGTAAAAGTAAACTTCAGTTAAATAATTAACTTTCTGTAGCGATTTAACATCACATGAGAATTGTAAACTTTGCTAGAGATAATTAATGGTTTCATTTAGTTAACTGTTCAAATTTTTTGACGTAGGACTACGTCTTTGTTTACTATACTGGGACTGGGTAGCACTTTGTGAAAACGAAAATAGAAGTGAAACGTTTGAATGAAAGATTTGAAATGCAAATAACTACTAAACCACTTAACGAAACTGAACAGTTTATATGTCGTTGGATAGATAAAATGACCAGCTATTTTCTGGGGGGTAAGAGAGGGCGTAAGAGGAGGAGGGGCTCCATACAAAAGGAACACAAATTTCGTCAAAACTCAGTAACTAATCAAGCAAATGGAACCAAATTTAGCGTGTGGGGTTTTTGGAGGCAAGAATTTTTTCTAAGGTGAATTGAGACCCTTCTCCACTTTAGGAGAGGGGACTCTCATACAATTAATATACAAATTTCCTCATAACTCGAGAACTCCTCAATTTCCTCATAACTCGAGAACTAATCAAGTAAAGGAACCAAATTTGGCATGTGGGGGTTTTTGGAAGTAAGAATTTTTTCTATAGTGTACTGAGACCCCTTTCCCTTTTAAGAGGGGGGGGGGCTCCCATACAAATGAAATGCAAATTTCCTCATAACTTTAGAAGTAATCAAGCAAATGGAACAAAATATGACATGTGGGTGTTTTTGGAGACAAGGATGTTTTCTATGGTGAATTGAATTCTCTCCTCGCTTCAGGAGGGGAAATCCTATACAAATGAAATACAAATTTCCTCATAACTCGAGAACTAATTAATCAAATGGAACCATATTTGGTAATGGGGGTGTTTTTGGAGGCATGAATTTTTTCTATGATTTTCTATGATGGAACCAAAGTTGGCATGTGGGGGGTTTTGGAGGCAGGATTTTTTTAATGATAGTTTGAGACCCCTCACCCCTGTGGTAGGGGAATAAGGACTCTCATACAAATAAAACAGACATTTTTGCGTAACTCAAAAACTAATCGGAGTTGAGAAATTTTAGACTCTTTCATAAAACATTTATCAATACAAGACCACCAAAAACTATCAATAGTAACATTAGATAATTCAGCGCGAGACGGCCACAGGCCGCGTGTGTTGCCGGCGACCTGCCGTCGGAAGCGCCGGCTACTGCGGGGGGCAGCCCCCCGTAGAGGTCACCTCTATCTAGGTTTATTTATTTTCCTAGATCTACTGACCTCTATTACTTAATTTGTATGAGAAAAAAGAGAAGAAAGCATTTTTGCTTTTGTTTTCACGCAAGTTCTGACAGTTCGGCATGGGTTTCCGTGTAAGAGCGAACAGGCTTAAAAATCTCTTTCACTTTCGTAGTCGCGAATCACGTATTTTGCAACTACCCTGCAGTAGCACAATTACGTCATAAGATCTTTGGATCCTGAATTGAATTTTAGGAAACTAAGATTACAAGACATTTTGATGTTTCTTACCGAAAGCGATATCCACCTTTTCGCGTGCGTAATGGCGGCTAGCGGGTGCAATCTCCGGAAAATATTAGCAAGCCTTTGGCAACTTTATTCACGTCAAGTTAACATTTCCCCTTTTGATTATTGTTGTAGAATTATGACGCCCACGTGAGCGAAGTTGCCAAAAGCCGATAAACGGTTTTAAAAAGTGTACCCACTAGCAGCCATTACGCGCGCGGGAAGGTGGATAGAGCTATAGGCTCTTGTTTATTATGAGTATACTCCCCGGGGGGTGTACTATTGATAATTATGACACGAGCAAGATGGACAAGGCACAAGTCTTCCACATGATTGTGAGGAACGTGCTGCTCGAGCCAAAGATGCTGGTACCTGATACCTGTGTTCAATTGCAAATTAATCCGTAGAGATTGACTATAAATCAATTCTGAAGTGTAAGTTAAAAGTCAGATGTCCAGGATTTGTCCTTTATCATACCCAACAATAATGCATACTTTATAGACACAATAAGCAGCACGACCTCTAAACTATTCTTTATTACCCAAAAATATGGTTTAAATTGAATCCAAATAGGTCCCGGTCAACATTGTTACATAACATTAACCAGATTGTTACGTAACTGTGTTATGATGTGAGGTTGTAGTTACGTAACCTGAGTAACAGGATGGTTTTTTTTTTGTTAGATTATAGTCACTTTAATCAGCCTGGGTCATTCGTGACTTCTGTGGGGTTGGGATTTGAATCCGGTTCCTCGGTGTGAATGCTAACCACTATGCCGGGACTGACCCACACGGATGGTTGAAATTTCCCACTTTTTTACATAACATTGTTACATTACAATGTAGGGAACTCTTCCGCCAAAACAAAGTTTTATTACTTTGGGTGCCCGGTCACTGCGGAATCGAGGGCAACGAATTTGCAAGACAAGGATCAGCTCAGCAATTTATTGGTCCTGTCCCGTTTCTGGGTACCTCCACATCCGCCGTAAAAGGCGAATTGATGACATGGGAAAAGCTAGAAATAGTATCCCGTTGGAATCAAACACAGGGTTGTAGACAAGCTAAACAGTTTATCTACCCAAACCCTGCAGTAGCTCAAAAACTACTCCATTTAACTCGTAGTGAACTACACACGATCACGGGACTCCTAACAGGACACAGCCTCGCTCTTTATCATTTAAAGAATATCGGCATGGTATCATCCGACACCTGCCGCTTTTGTAACACTGAATATGAAAGTTCTGCGCATCTGCTCTGCTATTGCGGAGCTCTTGCATTATCAAGGCACAACTTCTTAGGAAGTTTCCTTCTTACTCCATATCAGGTATGGAGCCTAAATCCCAAAACGGTCATTGGCTTTATAAACCATGTAGTACCGAATTGGGGCACAGGATTACAACTATTTTGCTCAACTCCATCAATGGGTATGAGCGATCCGTAAACTGTGTACAGCAATCGGGGCCTGCCACAAAAGACGATCATTAAGACTGTCGCAGTGGCCTTTTAACCCAATGCCCTTCTGGCATACAAAAAAAACATTACAATGTAACATTGCGATAATGTTTATATACCACTAGCTGACCCGACAAACTTCGTATTGCCACAAATTAAACTGTGTTGTACATAAATCGTGAATCTCGGATGACCTTTGTCACAATTTTGAGTTTTGCAAGTTTCTGGGGAGTTCATGGGTGTTTTAATATACAAATTTTCCTCACAGTAAAGTAGAAAACAACTCCCCCCATTGCTTAGCTTGATAAAATAAAGCGGATAGCATTTAAATATTCGCCATCATTACAAACCATTTCGCAGAATATATTTTTTGAAACGATGGTTCTACAATTGATGAAGGATGAATTGACGTATGGAAGCAGAATACCATTTCGCGAAAAACCTTACGTGGGATGTACCATTTCACGGAAAATCTTTTCGTAGAAAGACCATTTCGCAGGGGTGACCCAATTGAAGGAAAGTAATAGAGGTCAGTAGATCTAGGAAAATAAATAAACCTAGATAGAGGTGACCTCTACGGGGGGCTGCCCCCCGCAGTAGCCGGCGCTTCCGACGGCAACACACGTGGCCTGTGGCCGTCTCGCGCTGAATTATCTAATGTTACTATTGATAGTTTTTGGTGGTCTTGTATTGATAAATGTTTTATGAAAGAGTCTAAAATTTCTCGACTCCGATTAGTTTTTGAGTTACGCAAAAATGTCTGTTTTATTTGTATGAGAGTCCTTATCCCCCTACCACAGGGGTGAGGGGTCTCAAACTATCATTAAAAAAATCCTGCCTCCAAAACCCCCCACATGCCAACTTTGGTTCCATCATAGAAAATCATAGAAAAAATTCATGCCTCCAAAAACACCCCCATTGCCAAATATGGTTCCTTTTAATTAATTAGTTCTCGAGTTATGAGGAAATTTGTATTTCATTTGTATAGGGTTCCCTCTCCTGAAGCGGGGAGAGAATTCAATTCACCATAGAAAACATCCTTGTCTCCAAAAACACCCACATGTCATATTTTGTTCCATTTGCTTGATTACTTCTAAAGTTATGAGGAAATTTGTATTTCATTTGTATGGAAGCCCCCCTCCTAAAAAGGTAAGGGGTCCTAATTCATCATAGAAAAAATTCATGCCTCCAAAAACACCCACATGCCAAATATGGTTCCATTTGATTATTTAATTCTCGAGTTATGAGGAAATTTGTATTTCATTTGTAAAGGAGCCCGCCTCCTAAAGTAGGGAAAGGTTTCAATTCACCATAGAAAAAATTCTTGTCTCCAAAAACACCCACATGTCAAATTTGGTTCCATTTGCTTGATTAGTTCTAAAGTTATGAGGAAATTGGTATTTCATTTGTATGGAAGCCTCCCCTCTTAAAAGGGAGAGGGGTCATTATTCCCCTCCTAAAGAGGGGAGGGGTCTCAATTCACCATAGAAAAAAAATTGCCTACAAAAACAGCCACTTGCTAAATTTGGTTCCATTTGCTTGATTAGTTCTGGAGTTATGAGAAAATTTGTATTTCATTTGTATGGGAGCCCCCCCCCCCTCCTAAACAGATCTCAATTCATGAGGAAATTTGTATTTCATTTGAATGGAAGTCCCCCTTAAAAGGGAGAGGGGTCATTATTCCCTTCCTGAAGAGAGGAGGGGTCTCAATTCACCATAGAAAAGAAATTGCCTACAAAATCACCCACACGCTAAATTTGGTTCCATTTGCTTGATTAGTTCTCGAGTTATGAGGAAATTTGTATTTCATTTGTATGGGAGCCTTCCCCCTCCTAAAAAGGTAAGGGGTCTCAATTCATCATAGAAAAAATTCATGCCACCGAAAACACCCACATGTAAAGTTTTATTCCATTTGCTTGATTAGCTCTCGAATTGTGCAGAAATTTGTGTTTCATTTGTATGCCCCCCCCTCTTAGTGAGAGGAGGGGTCTCTAACCATCATAAGAACCTTCCCTGGCCCCAAAAACCCCTATATGCAAATTTTAACGCCGATCGGTTCAGTAGTTTTCGATTCTATAAGGAACATTCGGGCAGACAGACAGAAATCCGTTTTTAAAGGTATAGATTTGTATGGGAGCCCCCCCTCTTAGTGGGGGGAGGGATCTCTAACCATCATAAGAACCTTCTCTGGTACCAAAAACCCCTACATGCAAATTTTTACTCCGAACGGTTCAGTAGTTTTCGATTCTATAAGGAACATAGAGCAGACAGAAATCCATTTTAATAGGTATAGATTGCGATAACATTAAAGCAATGCAACGTTACGTTACATAATTGCCATTGTTATGTAACAATCCCACTGTTTCTGTTATGTAACAATATAAATTTTTTTGTACCGTCGCAAAAAATACTGAACTGTAACACCTCGATAATACTTGCCACCAGAATGCATGTACTGTACAGCCTCGATAATACTATGCGAATTGACTAACTGCTAGCAAGTGCACTTAAGAGCTGATCATAAACTCATGCAGTTTACGATCATCTTGCAAGCTCATTTGCTAGCAGCTACATAGTCAACTCTCCTAGTATTTTCGAGACTTTACATACATTCAGACCCCCGTCACAAATATTTTTTCTTTTAATGTTCGTTGAATAAAAATGTATAAATGTATATTTTCGATGGCAAAAAAGTTGTAAAATGGGAATATCTTTTTGAGGAACCATTTGATTCAACAGTTCTAAATATAGGTACATTTTAAGATAATAAATTACAAAATGTATTTGGGTTATCAATTAATAGCAGTAAGTAAAATGTATGTCCCTATTGAAAATGAGAAATTTCATCATTAAATATTGCAATCAAGATTTAAAATAAATTGAAATCTTTTCAACTTCTTACCAATACATCTTCCCGCAAAGTTGGTCGTATTGAGCGTGAACAAGACAATTTCTAAGCTTAATATTGTCCCTTCGATGACTATTTAGACTACTGTTATAATCATTTAATGAAACAAACCGCATTTTGCATTGTTAATCTGACACTAGAGATGCTTTTAGTTTAATCAATTATGAGTTTGACTTCTTTTTCTTTCTTGTCCTTCTTTTTCACTTCATTTTACATGAGCGAAACCGTGTGCGAGATTCGACAGTGATAATCGTGTAAATCAGGGTAGTCTAAATAGGGGCTGTGCAAACCCGCTTTTAACCCGGCACAAAGAATCGCCCAAAACTGTACTTATCGATCGACAACGAACGACTGGTCGCGCTCTGCGATCAACGCTGTCGCGATCCAGACGATACCGGTGTTTGCCGACACTGTGATGCACCAAACCGTTCGTGCTGTACGTTGTGACGATAGCTCAGCGTACTGCTACAGTAGAATCAATATATATATATATATAGAATGCCAGTGTCGCTGTTTTTCTACGGGACTCATTGTGGTAAACATGATGCTAACAATCTGTATCAAGTCTGTGAATCGGGAACTTCATTGTCAAAGTTATTGCTCATTGTTATTTATCTGTTCTTTATCTGTGCGCTGGATGGTGCTGTCATCAGTGCGCTCATCGCTGTCTTTTCATGCCAGTGAAATGCTAATTTTCTTTTCGTCCGGATGAATTGAATCCCAAAACTGCGCCTATTTGCACCGATTTTTTCAGAAATTTGAAGCAAGCGAAGTTTACAATCACATTACTTGGCAGCCATATTCGAAATTTCAAACTCGTTGTCAAAGTTTGACAATGAGATTCCCCTTTTGATGAATCTCAGGCACACACACATATGCATATGTACTGTAAATACATTATCTGAATATGTATGATGTTTACCACGCGCACTGCAGCGACACTGGCATTCTATATATATTGATTATACTACTGCTACCGAGAGTGTGTTGCGTGATGTTTGTTCTGATACTGGAATAGGGAAATGCAATATTCTGTTCCATGGGAGCTTAACCCCCACAAGGGCAAATGTCGCAATATACATACATACATCAATCGCTTTATAAACGTCACTTTTGGAGTACAGCATGTGCGTGCAAAACACATGGTGGTCAACACTGAATGTAACACAATGTTGCAGTTAAGTAACACAGAAGTAACATTCCTAGGTAACCATTAGTATAAGCTAAAGTGACCAGATTTGTTTTGGATGAATGCGGGAAATATTGACTGGCTTATTTGCTAAATCGGTTCGGTAGTAAAAATGGGATCATTTAGAAATTGGGCATTTCATTTTGGCGCTAGCGGCGCTCCCAGTGGCCGTGGATGCTAGCTTTGGTAGCGCGGTGTTATTTGTAAACAGTTCTGCTCGGTATATTTTTTTCGCAGTTTAAAGGCAACGTGGTTTCGAGATATTCATCATGCAGGAGGAGAAATGAAAGTAATTGTGTGCGGTCACATGCAGAATTCATCAGCGTCGGTCGGCTCGAGAGCTGGCGGGAACTGACGGATTATCCTCAATGCTAAAAGAGCTGTGGTTTAAGTAATCGAAGGGTGCAAGAAAACTCTCAGGGCTGTCCACAAAGCGCAGGACAAACGTTGTAGTTGAATTCTTGACTATCAACTGCGGTTGAGGGTCATTCGGAAAGTCAAAGCTGAATACTGACCGCTGTATTGTACGGCGAATCCGTCTTGGAATGGTTACCGAGCAAGTGGGGAGCCCAACAGAAGCCTCAAACAATAAACAAAGGCTAGAATCCGGTCTCGTGGGCTGTGTGGCCGGGTGGTGACGAAACACGATGCATAGGCCGATTTCAGCCAAACCCAGGGGTTAAATTCTTCATGCTGTGGCTCGCGATAGGGTTTCTAGCAGATTCTGGATTGGTTTTGGGGATAAAAGCTATTGGTTTTGATTCGTGATAAAAAGTCATGACTTGGCAAGGGATTTGTTTCATTGGCATCCGTGTGAAAATCAGTGTTTTGTGACGGATAAGATTTCGGAGAAACACAGGCGTAGGTGCCTTACCAGGCGGATTTTGCCCTTCATTAAGTCCCACGATAGCCTGCCGCAGATTCAGCATGTGTGCTATAATGGACAATGGACGTCAGTTCATCTCAAAAGAGCTGTGTGCACCAAATTGTGCCCGGGTTCGTCCAATATTGAAATACTAAGGAATTATGAAGCGAAAGCTGAAGATGAAGACAACAGTCACCAGCGACATTGGTCAGATGAGGAGTTCGAGGTGCCGGCTGGCCGGGGTCGTGACTGGAGATGTTTTTTTTTTCATGCAATGTAACATAATTTCCTGTTTCATCATTAGAAATTGTTTCGATTAAAAAAATTATCAATGCGGGACACTTAGTAATCCGAGAGTTACCCTCTATATTCGGGACAGTCCCGCAAAATCCGGGACGTCTAGTATAAGCTATAAATCAATCGTTTATTAGCATCTCTTGCGTTTTATACTGCAGGTTACTGTTCAGCTGCTTTTTGACTGCATAGCTATTGTAAATTGGTATCCACAATTCTACTTAAATTCTTCTTGTCGGTAACTAGCCGCAAACAAGCATTGTCAGCACTATCCAGCTTTTTACGAGCCATAATGGCGGACGTGTTCGTAATATTTGAACAGCATTTTTGACAGTTCCCTAATACATCGCACGTTTTCTTTCCGTACATTCCTTTAGTTTTACCGTGAACACGCGGAAAGAAAACGTGCGATGTATTGGGGAAATGTCAAAAATGCTGTTCAAATATTACGAGCACGCCCGCCATTATGGCTCGTAAAAAGCTGGATAGCCTGTCTAGCGTTATTTAATTTAATTTAATTTAATTTATTGGAATCAGGATATATGGGTCTTGCCCTTCATCCACAGGATATTAAAAAAATCACAGACATAAAAAACTTATAACATAAATTACATAAAATGAACTTTCAACTTATCCTTAATTGTTTGTCTAGAATCTAATATCGATGCTACATTCTGTACGTCATTTGCCATAGACATCATGCGACGAACCGGTTCGTTCATGCTGTAGTTCGTGTTTCTCGTGGGTAACTGGAACTGGCGAACTCTCCTCAAATTTCTGTTACCTTCGTTAAACGTTACTTGACTGAGAAGATATGGCGAATAGAACCGTTCTGTTATGAGGTCCTTCAGGAACAGTACATCTTTTATTTTGCGTCTGCAATCCAGCGAATTTAGATTTATTAATCTGCACAGATCTACATATGGTGCTAAACCATCACGCCAACCCAGGTTACGAAGTGCGAATCGAACAAATTTCTTTTGGACACGTTTCAATCGCTGTTTGTGGATATTATACTGAGGTGTCCAAACAACTTCGCCGTATTCCGCACTTGATCGTACCAAAGCTGTGTATCCAGCTTTTTACGAGCCATAATGACGGACGTGTTCGTAATCTTTGTACAGCATTTGTGACATTTCCCTAATACATCGCACGTTTTCTTTCCGTACATTCCTTTAGTTTTACCGTGAACACGCGGAAAGAAAACGTGCGATGTATTGGGGAAATGTCAAAAATGCTGTTCAAATATTACGAGCACGCCCGCCATTATGGCTTGTGAAAAGCTGGATAGTGTCACAATTGTATACGGATCATCAAAATCTTTTGCATAGCGTTTTACTACACGCTTACACTACACTTACTTACACTACACGTTATTTAATGTGAAGTTAGTCGTCATCGATTCTGTAAATTTCAAAAGCAGTTTTTTTGTTTGTTCATGAAAATATACTTCTCTGTGTTCAGATTGGCAAGAAGAATACAGTGAATACATTTCTATAAACAGAACCCCGCTTTTGGGCCCAAAAACTGCTTCCGAAATTGGGCTCTCCGACGAAAAGTCAATGACTGCTAGTTTCCCGTTAATGCTAATTCTGCCAACGATGATTACGTGTTCTTTTTGACTCTCAAAGACCGTTGTATCTTTTCACAGCTTTTTTAAAGGCACAATAGGTTCAGTTGGCTTTTGACGTAGGAATACGTCTTTGTTTACTATACTGGGACTGGGTAGCACTTTGTAAAAAGGAAAAATAGAAGTGTAACGTTTGAATGAAATATTTCAAACGCTAATAGCTACTATACTACTGAACGAAACATAACAGTTAATATGTCGTTGGATAGATAAAATGTCCAGCAATTTTATAGTAACATATTAATAATAATTTTTTATACGCTAAATAGTGAAAATGTGTGTAAAGTTTTAAGGTCGCATTTTCCCATACATTTCCCTTGTGATCGCCTAGCTTCACAGGCACGGACGACAATTAGATACACCAAAGGATTTGGATCCAAATGATAACCTTTGAGACCACTTTGTAAGCCACACCCCTTTTCCAATACAGTTGGCAACATCGATGGCTATTGACGGCAACACCGACCCCGAAGACATGCGGAATCAGCGGGCAATGGCCAACGTGAATCCCACACGATGCACTTTACGTTACATTTTGCATTATCCCCAACGCAGACATGCGAAATTGTTCGATAGCTTGCTCAATCAGTGTCGGACAATCATTTAAGCAGCAGCAGCCGATATGGTTTCCTCCACCACCTACACTAGCTAACAAGTAGAAGCGGCAGTGCCAGTGACTATAAAATGGTACACTTGGTTCTTGATTGATAATCATTTGAGCAGCAGCAGCAGCCGATCTGGTTTCTCCCACACCTACACTAGCTTACAAGTAGCAACGGCAGTGCCAGTGACTATAAAATAGCACACTTGGTTCGCCGTCTGCTCATTTATCGCACGATCGCACTGACGGACGGTCAGTATTTTGATAAAATTAATCCATTTCTACTTTACAGTGATTGGGTATTTTCTATCACTCCTGTATTAGCGGGCAACCAGCATCCAAGAGTCTAAAGGACCGAATATCGACATCCATCTATATATTGGCAACAGTAATTATAGTACTGATTTTTAAGAAGTGCTATCAGCTCAAACATAGTTCTTTTCAGGGCCACTAAACAATTTCAAACGGTTTTTTTCAAAACCACCATTGATTCAATGAAGAATTAAATCACAATGTTTCGCTCTTCTTTTACAAATAAACACTCAAACAATGATACTCACAGATACGCAAATATGCATATGCCATAAATGCAGTTTCCATTAGTCTTTGACCTAATGATCAGACATAAAGTCCTACGTCACCCTTTCGTACAACCCTTAGGGCTGTATACCTTGTAGTTTTTATTTTTGGTAGGAAAAGTTGTATCTTTTCACAGATTTTTTAAAGGCACAATAGGTTATATTTTGTTTTCTGACCGATAAGAGTTGTTCAATACCTGAACGCTGAATTCTAACTACAAAAAGTTAAAGCTATCATATATAACTAAACACTAGGAGTATTCACGTATCGCTTGCTATTCACTACCGCTACTCTCATGACAGTTCCATCTCCATAGGAACTGGGACTGTAATGCGAAGTAGCGGCAATATATTCACGTAATACACCGTTTACGCAATAAAACAAGCGCTACGTGAATATCCCTACTGTCAACGGTTGAGTAAAGTTTGTTTCGCTATTCGGTGGACTGAAAGAGATGAAAACAAATTTTCAGTTTATTCAATCAATATAAGCTTATAAACCCGCATGCACCGTTTTTATATCACCTGATGTCTCCAGTTTGATCATTTCATGATTGGACAAGACACTGTCAAACGCATTATTGCACGAACTGGTTGAGGATAAGATCGAAGACTTATAATTTGTACCAGTCTTACTCTTGGTTAACGGTAAATATAGATTACAAATGTATTTTTAACAGGAAAACTTCCGATTCATTTTCGTAGTAAAGCCACTAAGCACTATAGGCACTAAACCTTATCATGCCAATGAGATATTAAATTTTTTAGCATTGACAGGCTTCCCAGAGTAATTGTTTGATTGATAATTTATTTATTGAATTGAAATTATTCTATAGTCCTTAGTTGTTATTTGAAGTGGAAATACTTGCCAGTAAAAGATTATCATCTGCTGTTTATTTCTAATCACAAGCGACTCGCCGGGAGAGAGATGTTTAATGTTGAAAAACCAGCGCACAACTAACAGTGGGGGAGAAATTTGAATAGCGATCTTGCCATTCAAAAAGCAAAAGATGAGAATGGGAGCTAAATAATATTCGAGAATAATATGAATAGTTACTATGATGATTGTATGTGTCACTAATTTTCTATAGATAAACGATACAATACATCATTTCTTCATCCTCGTTTTCCAGCTAAATTTGTGTAAGTAAATAATTATCGATCACATGATGCTTTAGCACATCGTGACATTATTGCAATAGTACGATCGACAGCATTATTCAAACTTCCACAGCGATCACTTTGATACACAATTCTCTCATCACATGTTCACCATTCCTACTGGCGTTGATATAGCCAGTTCATTCGTATGCACTTACACAGCATAACACATGAGTAGAGCACAAGAAAATAAATAAGTTCTCTTTTATGTAGCAAAATGTGTATTATAATATAATTATAAATTTTCGACCACACTAGATATTTTAAATATAATGCAGTATTTAATGAAATCCACCAACGTCACTAACCCCACGAAATGGCCTAAATGTTTTATCAATGCAAACTGCTTTGAACGTAACACGGGTAAGCGGTCATGTGATCGCATTGAATGTTGCCGAAGGCAATATAGCAGGTTTATTTAATGTTTTACTTACTTCTCATTATGCATATGTTTATTGATTAGAACAAGTTGAATAACACTTATTTAATGCTTGAAACAGTTCAATCTACAGGTTGATTTGAATTTGTAAAATGGAATAGATGAAACACAAAACTATAAAAGTTTGTAATCACGTGGTTGCTAATTATAAAAGTCGTATTATCATGATTATTTGATTTTAGCACATTTAGAATATAACACTCTGTATGAACATCAAAACTCTTTTGATGTATATTGTTATTGAATTCGAGATGTTAGCACTTTTCATAGACTGTAATGACGTCGATAGCCATTCAATTCAACCGTTCGGAAGAAACTGTTAGAGAAGTAAATCGCAAGAACAACATACTGATCGGATCAATAAATAAATGAATGGTTGACTGTATGCGTTGTATTGTAAAATGCACGCGGAGGGTATAAATCTCAAATGTTGCTTTAGGCGATCTGCTGTAGCGCGATAATTTGACATTTACCATGCATTGTTTTATTTACCACAAAACAGCAATCTAAGAGTTAATTGATAGTGAATGCAGTTATATTTAGGTTGAGTTCCGTACGAAGTACTATCAAACGGAACCAAGCAATTGCGATACTCAATTAATTTCAAGATAAATTGCTAGAAGTTAATTTTTTTAACGATAGACGGGGAAATAACGCTCATCGAAGTAAAACCGCTCACTATGGTTTTGCTTAAATTGGTGTTAAATTTTTATGGCAGACATATTACGTTTTGCCTACGCAAAATTAGACAATACCTTGTACTGTGGTAACGTATAAATTAGCGGAGAAATATAGAGAAACAGATTTTTCATTATAATCGTACGTATTATACCTCTGCTTGCACAGAATTTAGGGTTTATTTTATTTATATGCCCGACCTTACCTACAGTTTTGTAGAAATAAATAGTAAAATATGCAAAGCGGTCATTTGGGGGTAAACCCGCCCATAACGATCGTCGTAAGACCGCCGTGCATAATGCTACTGTTTTACCTGACTCACTGCGAATATGCGTATTATTGAAATGAAACGTAACCATACGTTTTATTCGTTTATAACGCATATGCAGTTAATATCGATAACAAACGATTTTTTATAAGTTGTGCTTTTGTTATTGCATTTAATTTGTAAAAAGTTGCATAAATAACAATTCAGTTTCACAATACAATTATTGCGTACTACTGGCACATGAAATATAACGTTTAAGTACGTTATTTTTAGTGATCAAAATCAACGATATTTTCGTTACAAGGGCGATATTTTTCGAAACCTTTCGAACCAACACGATCCCGCGAATACAACGCATTTCGCAGTGAGTCAGGTAACACAGTAGTGTGATAAGAGGATATTTTAAAATAATCGCATAGTTTGGACCAAAAGATCACTCATTTACATAAAAACAATGTAAACGTGCTTAGTTTGTAGCTTGTAGACTATTCGAAAAAAGAATCAAGCTCTGTGCCTAAGGGCACGTACGCTGCGCTAACGTAGAACTACGAATGTAGATGCAATTCAAACGCTGAACATTGTTACACAGTTTGTTACGCAAATTTATAACTTTGTTAGATGAGGTCGAGATTATAGGTACTTTCCGAATGCCTGCATCTTGTGTATCAGTTTCTTCTAATTTGTAGTTTTATAAAGAAATAAACCACCAAGTCACAATCACACATTTTTTAATGATTAACGGTGATACCACAGAACAGAAGTGGAAGTTAAAATCAAAACTCGTAACTCCAACCTTTTACAGATACTAGCGAACCTGGCGGTGGAAAGTGGCTTTTTACACGGAAAATTTACTACACAGTTTTCCAACTTTAGACTAGCTGACCCAAAGCAAAGTTGCCAGAACTATTCTATGAAATTCTTGTACGGAAAAGGTGTTAATAATCTTTGTGCTCACGCGATCAAACCAACAAAAACTCAATTATGCATGTATCAATTTAGTTACATAGAAGTGAAGAATTTTCTAGGAATCTCAAAAACAGTGCATTGGTAACAATAATTTACATTCGTCTAACATAAAACTTCACTTTTCGGGCGAGAAACAGATGATGCCGCTACAAAAGTTACGTTTGCTGCTACGGAAATATCGTATTAATCGTTCTTTTACAAGCCCACTAACCGCACACTAGCATAAAAGTGATCCAGATGTGTTGACATCACCTATTTTGTTCGAAAACGTCAAAGTTGCCACCGTGTGATCAAAATTAGCACAGGTGTTTTTTCGATTGTATAACATTTCGCCGAATACCATTTCGCGGAAAACCAATTCGTGGATGACCATAACGCAGAATATATTGTTTCGCGGAAAGTACCATTTCGCGGAAAACATTTTTGCGGAAAGTATTATTTCGCGGAAAACATTTTCGCCAAAAGTAGGGTATTGTCGTTATCGTCGGGCCACTGTTATGGTCGGGCCATCACGATTTTACAGTTTTAGTAACTCATGATATCTATGATACAACCATTTTAAAACTTCTCACTGTGATAGCTAACTTTTCACAATATTGTGAGTTTCAATCGTGTATTCAAAACACCCGTACTGAATTCAGTAACTAATTCTTACAAAAAAAAGT
Source organism: Sabethes cyaneus (assembly GCF_943734655.1). Lineage (NCBI taxonomy): Eukaryota > Metazoa > Arthropoda > Insecta > Diptera > Culicidae > Sabethes > Sabethes cyaneus. Next base: position 72,774,781 of record NC_071353.1, read on the forward strand.
TTTCCAGGTGCAATGAACTTTTCTTCAAGAAATGATTCATGAAATGCAATTATCGAGATAAATTTTGAAAATGTATGAAGTGTGTTGTGCTGCACACTAAGACTATAGAAAAACCCCCTCCGGTAAGGTGTTTGAGAAGGCTAAGGTGAAATACTAGAAAGGCGCTATTTGTAAAGGTCGGGCCACTTGAGTAGTCATGGTTGGGCCACCATAATTTTAAGCGCAGAAGCACAATAATCGCTAGAGACTGTCAGTCACGTAAAATGTCATGAAATAAAGCCAAATTAATACGATGAAAATCTAGATTTTTGTTGTTTTTTTTTTTCATTTTAGTTGAACACTTCGGAAAAGGCGATTGGAGCAATATTAATTCTACAAGATCGCCAAAATTTCGCAAAAATGCAAATAAAAATAAGATATTGGTACCTATATGAGCCGGTGTTCACGGAATTCATTCTTTTCATGTCTCTATATAGAATTTCAATACGTATGTCTTAGATTTTCTGCGGTGGCCCAACGTGTACAACATGGTCCGACTATGGCAACATTTTTTGTCTTCACGTAAATGCCTATAACTTTTTTATTTTTCAAGCAATCAGTTCAAAACTTTCCCGAAATATACCTTATTCTTAGACCTTTGCAACGATGTATTTAGATTTCCAAAATTCCTTTTGAAATGAAAGTTATGGGCGATTTCCAAAACGTGGCCCAACCACGACGACACTCCCCTACTATTTGGCAGAGAACTACCGCTCATTCAGTTTGGAAGCCGCAAAGTCAAATCGATGCGAGAACTAGGGAAAACTAACTAGAGGTCAGTAGACCTAGGAAAACGAATAGACCTAAACAGATGCGATCTCTGCAGGGGGGCTGCCCCCCCCGCAGTGGCCGGCACTTCCGACGGCGGGTCACCGGCGAACACTCGCCGTTGCCTGCGGCCGGCTCGCCCTGAATCATCTAGGAAACGTTTGCTACCAACATGGTTTTCCGCGAAATGTTTCTTTCCGCCAAACGGTTTTCCGCGGAATAGTCCTTTCCGCGAAAGGGTTTTCGGCGTTTTGGTACATTCCGCGAAATAGTACTTTCCGCGAAAATGTTTTCCGCGAAACGGTACTCCGCGATATGGTCTTCGGCGAAATGTTATACAACCGTTCTTTTATCTCTCAAACATGCTAATGTAGTTGCCGCTAGCCGCAGGTGATCAATAATAAAAATCAAAATCTATCCAGCTTTTTACGAGCCATAATGGCGGAGGCACAGAACAGAAGTGGAAGTTCGAACAATCGTTCGAGCAAAACCTGGCATCTACGCTCTGGTCTAAAACTCTACCAATAAGTAAGAACTTTGACGACTTCTTGTTTTGAGTGCACTTGTCATTCAAAATCTCGTCTAAACGAAATTCCTCAACTCGTCTAAATATTTCAGTTTTACTTCGCACATAGGAGTATTTGATGCAAAATGTTGGCCATAAGTCCAAAATGGAAAATGCATGATTTTATCTAAATATCGTTTCTATTATCACAATAGAACACAAGTCACGTGAGTTGTGCTCTTGCCGGATTGATTGATATTTTTTTTTCACAGGGTATGCTGTTATTTTGGATAGCAGTTTTCAAGAAGCATCCTATCGCTAGGTATATAAACCTGAAAATCTGAATTATTTGTTTAACATAAGTGAGCATTTTCTTCGTAAAGAAGAATATTTTTCAATAATTTTATCCAGCTTTTTACGAGCCGTAATGGCGAACCGTATAATCTGTGTTAGTGTGTTCGTAATATTTGGACAGCATTTTTGACATTTCGTAATTACATCGCACGTTTTCTTTCCACACGTTCACGTTAAAACTAAAGGAACGTGCGGAAAGAAAACGTGCGATGTATTTAGGAAATGTCCAAAATGCTATCCAAATATTACGAACGCCGTCCGCCATTATGGCATGTAAAAAGCTGGATATGCATTTATGTATCCAGCTTCTTCGAGCTATAATGGCGACTGTCATTCGACTCAGTTCGACAAGAACAAAATATATTTGTCATTATGTTTACGTATATATGTATACACGCATGTACATATGCATATACAAGCATAGGCGTCACACACACAAACCAATTTTATGTCCCATACACAAACCAGTTAGCATCGCCTAGTTAGCTTCGAGGTACGATGCTGGTCTAACAAGCCATCTCGTCTTGGCGGGGCTTGCTAGTTAGAGTCAGTAGGATCGTTGCACTGGCCCCGTAATATTCCTGTATTCTAACAGCCGGCTGCGAAGTCTGTCAATAAAGAAGGGTAATGTCTAAAGACGGTATAAATCCATGGCTTTGGCTTTTTACACAAACCAATTTAGATTCAATGGATTCGACCGCAATAAATTTTATGAAAAGCTCTGAGGTAACAAGTTTATATATTTTTGGATAGAACTAAGTGTAAATTCGATTATCTGAACAACCTTAAGCGAAACTGAAATAAACTTTTTCTCACCGAAAAAGTCAACAAGAATAACATCACAGAACAGAAGTGGAAGTCCGAACGATTCGGCGATCAAAATTGGTAACAAAGTCTTTTTTGTTTTTCTTTTTCTTTTGGGAAGGTTTCGTATAGAAGCGAATAACAGCAATATAAGCAGAACGCTCGCTGCCAATCGCATAGCAGCTTTCACATGTTTTTGTGTGCATTCGTATACGTTCGTGTGTTTTCATGGATAAAAGTGACTCGCTACCGCCAGGTTCGCTAGTATCTGAAGAAAGTAGCATGTACGTGTTTGGATTTCCACTTCCACTTCTGTTCTGTGATAACATATTAAAGTAAACTTATAGTTGTGTGGTACATTCATATCGTACCGGGACGATGAATTTAAACAATCTAAATATACATTGTAAGCGGTCGGTACCATAAATACAATTGTCTTAGCATTATCAAAACATCAGCACTTAGTCCAGCTTTGAACCCGTTTGAACATCTCTTGAGATTATTTCAAAACTAAAATAAGAAATCATTTGATTTTCAATCAAAATGACTTAAATCGAAGTCTTGTGAAAAATGGCCAGCAATTCACACAGGAACATTTGGAAATACGTTAATTTTATCCCAAACAGATTGGGACAGATTCTTTGCAAAAATACTGAACAATATTATCAAGAGAAAAAATTGTGAGCTGCTGTCCGAATACTTTTGAAGTAGGACTACTTCTTTGATTTCTATATTGGGGTGCACTTTAGAAAAACGAAAAGGGAACATGTAACGAAAAGTGGTTATGGTTTGCACGCCTATAACTCAGTCATCCGTCAACAGATTCTAGAGATATTGGTATCAATCGATTGGAAATTTTTCAAAAAATTCATAACAATACAATAGATTCCATGTTTCCCAAACAGACGTTTAATAATTGAGAAAATATTAGACTATATTCATTATTTTCATGTTTTTGCCTTCCCACGCCAATGCTTCCCTAGCACAGATGACAGAAATATATACGAGATGAGCTATGGGTTTTGATTGTATTTAATTTACGCTCTATAGAATCCGCTCGAAAATTGTTGAGCTTCAGTGGATGCTGCTTGCTCGGAATAAGGCATCGAAGACATTCAAATTCACCAAGCAAGACGCCAACAATCCGAAGAAGCCACCGACTCGCCCGCCAGCGAACGATATGGTTTTTGCTGCTATCAATACCCAGTAAAATCAATGGATCCTCGCTGCAAGCCGTTAGAAGTAAATCGCCGCTAGCCACAATTGTGACGTTCCAAGGTTGGACACATTTGTGAAAAAGGTTTTGAAATTAGCTGTCGAAAAGCTGGTCCAAACAAAAAGAACAGGCGCTTCCGATTTGTTCAAGGTTGATAAAACGGACGAAAACAATATCTTTGCTAACTGCTGCAAAGGCGGCTCCGATTAAAGCTGTACTACTGGAGTAAATATGCGGGTGCCCCGAACAAAAATCTACTAAGCCAATGAAAACCGTAGCAAAGGCACCGAAAGCCCCAGTCAAAGGAAATCGTTCCAGCGGAGAAGGTGCCCGAAAAAAACTGTTGCCTAGATGTAAATTTCCTTGATTTGCATATTACTATTGCAAATTGCATCAAAAACGCGAAATGCAAAAATCTTGCAAACAGTTTACAAGCAAAATGCTAGCAGCGAGCTGTCAAATATTTATGTCAACTTATTGCAAGTGTCAATCCCAATAAATTGACATGAATAATTGACGGCTCACTGCTGGAATTTTGCTTGCAAAATGTTTGCAAGTTTCTTGCATTTCGCGTTTTTGATGCAATTTGCAATAATATCTGGTAGAAAACAATCAGTTTTTTTTAAGAACTGCTGAATAAAAAGTATACGAAGCAGTTAAATTGATTTTTCTCACATTTTAAAGTGATGTTGGCAGTTTAGTATGAGCGTTCGAAGTATGAGCCCGTCAGAAATTACATGTTTAAACTGTATTAAAACAAACACACCTGTGAGTGCACGTCTGCCATGCTCGTTGCCGTGCCATCTCTGTGTTCAAACAATGTACGGAGTACGGTTTCATTGTACCGCCTTTCTTTCGTGTCTATGATTCTCTGCCCTACGTTGATCCGCCTTTGTTACAACTTGCTGCCATTTGCTCTGGTATATAATCAGAAGTAAGTCGGCGAACGGCATCATTTTTGCATTGGCATTGGTACGGTGCAGAAGCAGAACAGACAGCAGAGAGTTGCGATTTCCCTCACTGGACTCGGCAAACTGGTAAAACGCAGCGTAGCGGCAGCAGCAGCAGCAGCGGCAGCGGCAAAGGCAGAGCAGCGGATCATTGTTTGGTGTAAAGTGCGCCGAACGCGTTGGTACCGGAGCATCGATCTATTATCTGCTATATTAGAATATTTGGTTGCGGGAGCGGAAGAGCTTGAATCAATGGAAAATGCTCTGTCCCGTAACCATTGTCACCATTGCCCTGGGAGGTGCTGTTTCAAACATTCAAGCCATTCTGCTGGCCGGATTTTCAACCACATAATTTACCACAACACGTCCTTTTTAGGACGAACGAATTTGTTGAAGAGATGAAAATTTTCTGCATACTAAATTTCTTTACCTAAATTTCCAAATGTCGCTGATTCTTTAAATCATGAAGAATTTCTTCTGATTTGATCTATTAACCCTTTATAAGGCCGTGGCAATAAAATTGCCACCAACGAAAAATATTTGTTTTGTGTCTATAATGACATCAATATAATTATAGAAGCAAAATAAAAAATTTTTGTTGGTGGCAATATAGTTGCCACTGCCTTATAAAGGGTTAAACGATAAATATGTGGTGACTCACCATGCGGTCTTCTAACTCATGACGTTGCTTTAATCTTATTTTTGCCTTCCCACGCCAATGCTTCCCTAACACGGATGACAGAAATATATAGGAGAAGAGCTGTGGATTAAATTCCTTTTGAATCAAAGTTTGATTGTATTTAATTTACGCTCTATAGAATCCGCTCGAAAATCGTTGAACTTCAGCTGTTGCTACTTCCCCGGAATAAGGCAACGAAGACATCCAAATTCACTAAGCGAGACGCCAATAAACCGAAGAGTCAACGGATCTTCGTTGCAAGCCGTCTAGAAGTATATCGCCGCCAGCTACAATTGTGACGTTTTAAAGTTGGATACATTCGTGAAAAAGGCTTTGAAGTTAGTTTTCAACAAGAGAAAGCTGGTCCAAACAAAGAACTGGCGCTTCCGGTTCGTTCGCCTACCAAACTTGCTAGAAGAAGAAGTTCTAACGGAGAATGCGGTCAGAAAAAAGCTGCTGCCAAGCAGTAAATTTCTTCGATTTGTATTATTAACAGCTGGTAGAAAACAATCAGTTCTTTTAAGAACTACTGAATAAGTATATGAAGCAGTTGAATTGATTTTGCGAACGGCATCATTTTCGCGTTGTCTGGGTTACAAATAATAATGAGAGTTACGACTTTATCTCCCTGTCCGGATCCGGACGCGGCAAAGGTAGTAAAACTCGGCAGCAGCCGATTATTGTTTGGTGTGGAGTGGAAATTACGCCGACCGTGTTGGATTCGAAACATCGATCTATTATTGTCAATTGCAAGGAAAATTGTCCAATCAATAAGTGCGCAATCGCTCATAAAAGTACTATTTTAGCTTAAATCGTTTCGGTCTCTTCGGCGCACTTATTGCTTGGAAGATAGCGAAAAAGTGCGCTGAAGATCGAAACGATTTAATGCAAAATAGCACTTTATGAGCGATATCGCACTTTGGATGGTACAATTTTACTTGCAATTGACAATAAGCTGCTATAATAGAATATTAAATATGCTAGAAAACCCAAAGTTTGGTCGCGGAAGCAAAGGGTTTAAATTGGTGGGAATTCTGATGTCCGAAATTTTCAATTATTCGATTACCGATTAATCGGAGAGCCTTGTCTGCACTAATCGATTAATTCAACTATTCGTGCTAGAGAGCTTTCTGACAGCTCAAGCACCCACACTAGCGAACACGAAATACGCGTGTATATACATGATGTTTACCTTATTTTGGGGAACAGCTGATGCTGGAGGAACAAACCGAAAAATAGCGATTACTAGTCGTGTTTCTCCGTTTGCCACACTGCAGAGCACATATTTCGGTCAAATTTTTCATCCTGTTTCAAATTCAAGCACATATTTTGAAAATTTGCTGGTATTTAAGCCAGCGGAAGACGAAACTCATTCTGTACCTTGGTGACAAAGGAATGCATCTCTTTTGTTTACTGTTGTTGTTTGCCTCATTTTCAAGCACCAATACACACATAACTGGAAAGGTCTAGTGGTCTTCGATTAGAAATATTCGCATATTTCTTTGCATAATTCGATTAATCGAACGATTATGAACGATTACCAAGTATTATTCGGGGATTATACGTACTGATTGAACTATTCGATAAATTCAACTACTCGTGCTGGCTTTATTCGACTAAAAATTATTCGAATATTCCTTGTGTTATTCGATTAGTTGAATTAATCGAACGATTAACGGACATCACTAAGCCCATCTGAAGGACGAAAGTTGACAATGGACACTACGAGTCAGAAATTTGAGAATTAGAGATTAATGAACGGACCTTTTCAGGTCCACCATATAAAAAATGTAAAAAATGTGTTGGAAAAATGTACTACAGCTATAGTGTTCGGTTATAATACGACTCTGTATGAATACGCATGCTTGCCGTTTTATTAGAAGTGTAGTGAAAAGATGTGCTGTTGATAAAATAGGATTGAATTGGTAAAATCCCTTCAACGTGGGGAACTATGGGTAATAAAAACAATCTTTAATTTCAGTAAGGTAGCAGGAAAGCAATAGTTTGTGTTCTTGATTTTGTTAAATTGTTTTCAAATGTACAATCTTTGGAGAATTGAACGTATGCAATGTTACTACTTTGATAAATGTTACATACAACGCATGTAGCATGAATATATGTTGCATGTAGCATGTATACATGAAGAATCTAATGATTACAAGCATGAATACATGCTACTATCACTACAAAGACACTTACGTAGTCCTGCGTCACACATATATGCGGTCGTGTCTTGTACACAACCCCTCTGATTTTTTTCGAGAAATCATGCTTATCGACTTTGGAAACACGGTTTTGAGAAACTCGCTTTCGCGATTTGCGCTCTGACACGAAACAATCAGCCAAAAAAGTATTCGAACAGCAGCGCACAATTTTTTCTCTTGATAATATTGTTCAGTATTTTTGCAAAGAATCTGTTCCAATCTGTTTGGGATAAAATTAACGTATTTCCAAATGTTCCTGTGTGAATTGCTGGCCATTTTTTACAAGACTTCGATTTAAGTCATTTTGATTGAAAATCAAATGATTTCTTATTTTAGTTTTGAAATAATCTCAAGAGATGTTCAAACGGGTTCAAAGCTGGACTAAGTGCTGATATTTTGATAATGCTAAGATAATTGTATTTATGGTACCGACCGCTTACAATGTATATTTAGATTGTTTAAATTCATCGTCCCGGTACGATATGAATGTACCACACAACTATAAGTTTACTTTAATATGTTATCACAGAACAGAAGTGGAAGTGGAAATCCAAACACGTACATGCTACTTTCTTCAGATACTAGCGAACCTGGCGGCAGCGAGTCACTTTTATCCATGAAAACACACGAACGTATACGAATGCACACAAAAACATGTGAAAGCTGCTATGCGATTGGCAGCGAGCGTTCTGCTTATATTGCTGTTATTCGCTTCTATACGAAACCTTCCCAAAAGAAAAAGAAAAACAAAAAAAATCAGAGGGGTTGTGTACAAGACACAACAGCATATATAGGTGACGCAGGACTACGTAAGTCTCTTTGTAGTGATAATAGCATGTATTCATCCTTGTAATCATTCGATTGTTCCTGTATACATGCTATATGCAACATATATATATGCTACATGCGTTGTATGTAACATTTATCAACGTAGTAACATTGCATACGTTCAATTCTCAAAAGATTGTGTATTTGAAAACAATTTAACAAAATCAAGAACACAAACTATTGCTTTCCTGCTACCTTACAGAAATTAAAGATTGTTTTTATTACCCATGGTTCCCCGCGTTAAAGGGATTTTATGAATTCAATCCTATTTTATCAACAGCACATCTTTCCACTAGCACTTCCTCGGCAAGCATGCGTATTCATACAGAGTCGTATTATAACTGAACACTACAGCTGTAGCACATTTTGCCAAAACAGATATCAAATTCGCCTAGGTTTAATCGTCTCGCAGTCAAGAATTTCCGATCTGTTGGGACAACGAACTTGTGCCATTTTTTCTGGCACACTTCCCTAACACAGACATCAAATTGGAATAGGTTTAATCGCGTTCGTAAGAAATCTGTTGGCACGAGGGGGCTTTGTTACTCTCTCTGACGTACTTCCCAAGCAAGGACATCAAAATGGTCTAGGTTTAACCGCGGTGTTAAGAAATCTTGTTGAAATGAGGAAACTTGGTCACTTGTTTTGGCTTACTTCCCAAGCACAGATATCAAATTGGTATAGGTTTAGATCATCGCAAATCTTCCAACCAATCACGAAGCGAGAATTCTGGTAAAACATAGGTTCATTATTTTCAATTTTTCAATAGTTCAACATCAAGAATCCATACTTTTATTCATTTGGGTCAATTCTTAGAAGATTTTCCAATCGAGTGGTGTAAGAATATTGAAAATCGATAGGAAAACCGCTGAGCTATTAGCGCTCAAAACCTTTCATTTTTCGTGACGCTCGCATTTTTCGATTTTTTGGAATGACACCCTATCTCAAAACTTGCCGTAAGACGTAGTCCTACGTCAAAAAAATATCAATCAATCCGGCAAGAGCACAACTCACGTGACTTGTGTTCTATTGTGATAATAGAAACGATATTTAGATAAAATCATGCATTTTCCATTTTGGACTTATGGCCAACATTTTGCATCAAATACTCCTATGTGCGAAGTAAAACTGAAATATTTAGACGAGTTGAGGAATTTCGTTTAGACGAGATTTTGAATGACAAGTGCACTCAAAACAAGAAGTCGTCAAAGTTCTTACTTATTGGTAGAGTTTTAGACCAGAGCGTAGATGCCAGGTTTTGCTCGAACGATTGTTCGAACTTCCACTTCTGTTCTGTGTGCCAGGTTTTGCTCGAACGATTGTTCGAACTTCCACTTCTGTTCTGTGGTACGCGCGTAGTTCTCAGCACCTTGCGGGTTGTCTAATTACCGAATGTTTAACCGAGGAGAGTGGCTTCGTCGTGAGGTATATACCGTCGATAATTTTGATCGCACGAGTACTTCTGCTAGGTAATGATCTGGGTCGATATCCGTACCCCGTAGGGACGGTACGTTGCTGATGTTCGAGAAACCCTGGCCTTCGCACTATGGGCCAGAAATTAAAATTTCGGGACACATGTATTTGCGGTTAAACGGCATGTCTCAGCTCAATGTGGTCTTCGAAAACTTTTTGAATGAAAAAATGATGCATCTTTTGAAGGGGTCGTCCAATATTTAGGTGTTACTTTAACAACCATTTAAGTAATAACTTTTTGAGTACATTTTTTTCACCTTTTTGGTTTTAAAATATTAAAGATAAACCAATGTCAAGTATTTTTCCTGAAGATATCAAACTTCTACCTTTTACCCATTTTCAGCAATAGACCTTTGTTTATAAACGACCCCTCAAATCACATTCCTTCTTGTAACATGTTTATTTCAACAGACAGCTCAATGTGATGTTCTAGACAACATTTTGCACATAAAAGAGGAATATTTTTGCTGAAGACTGTTTTGCTTTTTCTGCATTAATTAATAAGATACAGCAAAGTTTCGTTAATTGGTGGTTCGTTAATTGGGCGGTTCGTTAATTGGGTGTTCGCTAATTGGGCTATGTGACAACTTGAATGTCAAAATTGTATGGAATTTTCGAGTTTAGAAATTTCTAACAACTGTCAGTCGGCCCAATTAGCGAATCAGCTGGAGTGCAGTCGTGGCCCAATTAACGAATTCAGGCTGTATAACTGTTTTTAGGTTAAAAAATCAGAGGGGTTGTGTACAAGACACGACCGCATATATAGGTGACGCAGGACTACGTAAGTCTCTTTGTAGTGATAATAGCATGTATTCATGCTTGTAATCATTAGATTCTTCATGTATACATGCTATATGCAACATATATATATGCTGCATGCGTTGTATGTAACATTTATCAAAGAAGTAACATTGCATACGTTCAATTCAAAAGATTGTGCATTTGAAAACAATTTAACAAAATCAAGAACACAAACTATTGCTTTCCTGCTACCTTACTGAAATTAAAGATTGTTTTTATTACCCATGGTTCCCCACGTTGAAGGGATTTTACCAATTCAATATTCAATCCTATTTTATCAACAGCACATCTTTTCACTATACTTCTAATGAAACGGCAAGCATGCGTATTCATACAAAGTCAGTCGTATTATACCCGAACACTACAGCTGCAGCACATTTTTCCAACACAGATATCAAATTCGCCGAGGTTTAATCGTCTCGCAGTAAAGAATTTGCGAGATCTGTTGGGACAACGAGCTTGTGTCATTTTTTCTGGCACACTTCCCTAACACAGACATCAAATTGGACTAGGTTTAATCGCGTTCGTAAGAAATTTGTTGGCACGAGGGGGCTTTGTCACTCTTTCTGGCGTACTTCCCAAGCAAGGACATCAAAATGGTCTAGGTTTAACCGCGGTGTTAAGAAATCTTGTTGAAATGAGGAAACTTTGTCACTTGTTTTGGCTTACTCCCCAAGCACAGATATCAAATTGGTATAGGTTTAGATCATCGCAAAGAATCTTCCAACCAATCACGAAGCGAGAATTCTGGTAAAACATAGGTACATTATTTTCAATTTTTCAATAGTTCAATATCAAGAATCCATACTTTTCTTCATTTGGGTCAATTCGTAGAAGATTTTCCGATCGATTGGTGTAAGAATATTGAAAATTGATCGGAAAACCGCTGAGCTATTAGCGCTCAAAACCTTTCATTTTTCGTGACGCTCGCATTTTTAAATTTTTTGGAATGACACCCTATCTCAAAACTTGCCGTAAGACGTAGTCCTACGTCAAAACTGTAATGAAAAATGTGTATTTTTTCAAGGGTGGTGTCTTCGGAGAAGTAAAATAATAAAATATAGCGCATCTTCCTGCACTATTAGGGTGACCATGAATTCACCTATTAGGGTGATACAATCAGCATCTTTGGCTCGAGCAGCACTTAAAAATCAATTACACTCAATAACTTTGCACGTGATTATTTTATTACTTTCAAAGGTTCTACAAAGTTATTCAGTATGTTGAAATACATATTTTCTGTGAAGACCGTTTGACGCTAGGATGCATATTTATTAAGTTATAAAATGTATGAAAAAAAAATCCGCTCTATTCCCAGCCATGATATTCCCAGGTATTCTCTGAAATACATATTTGGGCAGATAGCTTTAATAATTCCCTACAAATTGGTATGCAAGATAATTGCAGATACTTGCAGATGGCTAAGATATTTGGATTTTTCATCAGACGGTTTTTAACCTAAAATCAATTATATCTTATTAATTAATGCATATAAAGCAAAACAGTCTTCAGCAAAAATATTCCTCTTTTATGTGGAAAATATTTTCTAGAACAATACATTGAGCTGTCTGTTGAAATAAATATGTTACAAGAAGAAATGTGATTTGAGGGGTCGTTTATAAACAAATGTCTATTGCTGAAAATTGGTAAAAGGTAGAAGTTTCATATCTTCAGAAAAATTACTTGAAGTTGGTTTATCTTTAATATTTTGAAACCAAAAAGATAAAAAAAGGTTTACTCAAAAAGTTATTACTTTAATTGTTGTTTAAATAACGCTTAAATATTGGACGACCCCTTCAAAATATCCATCAATTTTTTATTCAAAAAGTTGCCGAAGACCACGTTGAGTTGAGACATGCCGTTTAACCGCAAATATTTTTGTCCCGAAATTTTAATTTCTGGCCCATAGTGCTTCGATGAGAATATGGTCGATTAGGTTCAATGTTAGTTGGTCAGGTGATCTTCTGGTCGTTTTGTAGATCTATGCGGGGAAGGAATGTCCCCAGGCCTTGTGAAGCTGCAATGGTGGTGCAGCGCTGGCCGTTATCACTATACATTGCTTCCCTGTCGATCTGAGCGTTCATGTCCCCAATGACGATGATATCCCGTGGCGAGCAGCTATCGTATGTTGCCTCCAGCTGGACATAGAACGCTTTTTCTCGTCGTCGGGTCTTAAGCTCTCAAAAAGTACGGGGCAAGATGGGTCAAAATGCGGGGCAAAACAGGTCACATAACAAAAAGCGATTTTTTTTTATCGAAAATCTTTGAATTCTTTACAGAAACAAAAATTATTCATTGGTGCTGCAAAAAGAACGACTTATATATTTCAAAATTGGCAACAAAAATAAACAAAACGAAACAAAATAAAAATTATATCAGACAAAAAGTGAAATGTTGAAAAACCAACCTTTTCTCGGATTAACTGTTTTGTGGATAAAATATACGCCGGGTCAGCTAAAAATAGTTATTTACAACAATAAAGAAACTCAAAAATACAGATATATGGACAAACATAGGGTGCCACGCAAGCTTTTTTAAATGTGACCCATCTTGCCCCTCTTGAGCTGGTAGAACAATATACATGTTTATTTAAAATTTTTGTAGTATATAACAAATATTGTTATCCTATGTGGTTTTACAAATGATACTTACTTTACTTTACTTTAGTGGCAACGGTCCGCTACCGATCCTGCGCCGAACGAATTACGGTCCTCCAGTACCGTCGGTCCTGGGCTGCCGTTCTCCAATCCCCACGAACACCAGCTGAACGTGCATCGTCTTCGACAGCACACACCCACCGGGTGCGGGGTCTGGCTCTGAGTCTACGGCCTCTTCCTGGTTCTCTGCTGAAAATAGTTTTAGCTACTCTTCCATCGGGCATTCTGGCCACGTGTTCAGCCCACCGTAGCCTGCCGCATTGCACTACCTTCACTATATCAGCATATTTGTATACTTGGTATAGTTCGTGATTCATGCGTCTGCACCACACTCCATTTTCCATTTTGCCACCAAGTATAGATCGCAGAATTTTACGCTCAAAAACCCCAAGCATTCGCCGATCAGCTTCCTTTAGCGTCCATGATTCGTGACCATAAAGGGCCACCGGGAGGATTAGTGTTCTGTAGAGCGCCAGTTTTGTGCGAATTTGCAAACTACGGGACTTCAGCTGACTACGTAATCCGTAGAAAGCCCGATTTGCGGCTGCAACTTGTCGTTTCACTTCGCGGCTTACATCGTTGTCACATGTCACGAGTGTACCAAGGTATAAAAATTCCTCCACTACTTCATATCGTTCCCCATCTAACTCCACCTCGGCACCAACACCACTTGGGCTCCCACGTTCCCTACCAGCAACCATGTACTTCGTTTTGGCGGTATTAATGGTAAGTCCCAATCTCGCAGCTTCCCTTTTAAAGGGCCTGAAGGCCTCTTCCACTGCACTACAGTTGATTCCGATGATATCGACGTCATCCGCAAAACCAAGAAGCATGTGAGATTTCGTGATGATAGTTCCATTCCTTTCCAAGTTTGCCCTTCGTAATGCACGTTCCAAGGCAATGTTGAATAGCAGGTTAGAGAGTGCATCCCCTTGCTTCAGTCCATCCAACGTCACGAAAACAGCTGAGGTCTCACCCGCTATTCTAACGCATGATTTGGATCTGTCCAGCGTCGCACGAATCAGCGTAACTAGTTTCGTCGGAAAACCTGCTAGAACACATTATCTACCACAGCTCATTTCGTTTAACTGAATCATACGCCGCTTTAAAGTCCACAAACAGATGGTGCGTCTGCAAGTTGTACTCCCGGAACTTGTCTAGCAACAGACGCAGAGTAAACATCTGATCCGTCGTGGAGCGTCCCTCACGAAAACCAGCTTGGTACTCGTCGACGAAGGACTCCGCTAACGGTCTCAGTCTGCATAACAGAGAAGTTCAGCCGGGATACCGTCCTTCCCAGCAGCCTTACCGTTTTTCAGCTCACTGATTGCCTTCTTAACCTCCTCCTGTATTGGTGGTTCCACAGCTTGACCATCGCTTACAATTGTGTCTGAAAGTGCTCCTTCCACCTGGCTGCTACCGCCGTTTTGTCGGTAAGCAGGTTGCCAGCACTATCATTGCACATCACAGGCATGGCAAAATTCCTGCATCTCACCGTTTTATAGAAACTCAGTGTGTCGTTGCTGGCGTATCGCTCCTCTGCGCCAGCGAGCACGTGCTCCTCGTACTCGCGTTTCTTCAGACGATGGATTCTTTTTCCCGCAGCTCTCTGTATCTCTTTCTGTTTTGACGCGTTGCCGCAGTGAGCATGCGACTCCTGGCCTGGTTCTTTTCGTCTGTCACTCTCTGGCATTCGGCATCAAACCAGCTGTTACGCTGTCTTCCACGCGTCGTGCCTATCACCTCTCTCGCTGCTGTTTGGATGGCACCATGGATGTTCCTCCACAGCCCATTTATATCTTCTTCTTCTACATGCTGTTCTGCGATTCGCTGGTCAAGCTTTCTGGCGTACTTCACTGCTACGCCGTCTGCCGTTAACCGCTGGATGTTGAAACGCAGCGTCCTTTCAGTGCGAGCTTTCGCCGTGTTCGACAGCCTTGCGCGAATCTTACTCACTATGAGATAGTGGTCAGAGTCGATATTTGGTCCACGAAAAGACCGTCAGAGTCGATATTTGGCCCGAAAAGTAGCGACCGTCAATCAAGACATGATCGATCTCAGAGCTAGAGTCTCCATTTGGATACCTCCAGGTGTGTTTCCGAATATTCAAACGTGGAAAGTAGGTGCTACAGATGGCCATCCCTCTTGCCGCGGCAAAATTGACGAGCCTCAGACCGTTATCATTGGTCGACAGATGCAGGCTATGTCTTCCAATAACTGGACGGAAGAATTCCTCCCTCCCGATCTGCGCGTTTGCATCTCCGATGATGATTTTCACGTCATGTTTTGGGCACTCTCCATAGGTCCTCTCAAGCCTGTCGTAAAACTCGTCTTTAGCATCATCGGATTTATCATTTGTCGGTGCGTATAAGTTGATTAGGCTATAGTTGAAGAATTTGCCCTTAATCCTCAACACGCATATACGGTCATCTACGGGCCTCCACCGGATAACTCGTTGCTTTTGTTTTCCCAACACTACGAAACCGACTCCATGTTCTGCTTTCTTACCGCCACTGTAGTAGATGTGGTACTTGAAAGAAGTGCCTGCAATAGAGTACTGCACGGAACTCCCTTTCTCCGGAATTTGGCCACCGAACTTCCTGAATAGCAGCGATCTCCACTCCGAGTTGATGCAGCTCTCGAGCAAGCAAGCCAGCCCGTGCCGGTTCATGGAGAGTTCGGACATTCCAGGTACCAAGTTTCCAATCGTTATCCCTTAATCGTTTCCTTGTCCCTTGCTGTGTCCTATGCCGATTGTTCCGTCCTGAATTTCTTTGTTCGTTGTTCGTGGTAATTGAGTTTTCGGTATGCTACCTCACCGGGGTCGCGATACCTACATCCCGCTGATGGGTCTGCCATCTTAGGTATAGCTTGCGGGATACAGCATTTCATATTCAGCCGCCCGTTACAAGACAGACGCTGTGTGAGCCGCTCCTCACCTGGAGAACAGGCGCTCTAGTTCGCACCTCCTAGCTTAGCTGCTTCAGTAAGTACATGAAGCATTTCCGGATAAGGCCATCGACCGGCGTGGAGGCGCCAGGTGGGAGCTTGAGAGAGCCAGAGCTATGTTTGACGCTCCTTCCAGGTAATTCTCTCCATTTCATACCTATGATGGCATGATATAGCATGCTCTAAACAAGAGTCAGTTTTTGGACGAACGTAGACTTTGACGGAGGTTATTCCGTGTTCCGGAGGATTCGGTTGAAAATAACCGACGGACACGACATTGGCGTAGTGCTCCCAAATAGTGAGTATGATAAATTGAATATATAGTGGTGTCTGGCAAACGCCTGTTCGAGAAAATTTAAAAGATGCTTGTGCGCATCTGGTTGTTTGCTGAACTGCCTCTGTGAAGGCTATTTTTTGTACATACTTGTGTGTATGATTCGCGTGCCTCTGGGAAGGCAGAACAGTTTACTGAAATACGCTGGTATGCGTTGTTTGATCGCCTCTGGGAAGGCAGTGCAAATTCGTTTATATGCGATAGCTCCCCTGAGAGGGACTTTTAGTAACTCGCTTGTGTGCGCCTGACTTTATTGGAATACGCTGGTGTCCGCGTATTACTGGCATCTGGCAAACGTCGATTTGAGAAAGTTGAAAAGATGCTTGTGCGCATCTGGTTACCCAGCTAGCACCAACTCGTATATCAATGTACGAAAACTATCGTAAATATCTCCCAACAAACTCGAAATCGTAACTAAAGCTGGGTAAAGTGGGATCAAGTTGATTTTTTGTCGTATATTATATACGATAAAACTTGGTAATGACTGACATACATACGATTTTCAGCACAAAATCGTAGAGTACAGTGGACCCCCGTTCGTTTGAACGATTCCTCATGCAAACTAACGGGGTTACTTTTTAATTTGAACAACTGGTAACCCGAAATATGCTGAAACCTGTGTGAACTGGCCGCCCTGCTCTTTGTTATTGTTTTGGTGGTTTGTTTTAGTTGGCAGTTGCAAGTGCGAATATTGCATTTTATGATCGGATTTCTATCTTAATCGTTAGGAAAACGACATGTGAAACCGATTAAACACGCTAGGTCAGTACAAACAAATCGTGTTTATGTGCATTGTCTGCATAAACAAATGATGTCATGTTGAGAATGACGTTTGAACCATTTTTAATTTGCACGTCGTGCAAACCAACGGGGTTCAAATTAAAAAGTGTTCAGATTAAAAATGGTCAAACGAACGGGGGTCCATGGTAGTACGGAGCGACTCGCGCTTAATCGGATATTATCGTATATAAATACTTATATAGTCGTAACGCTAAAAATTATTCGTAATCACGTATATCGCCTCCAAAATAGAACGGATATGCCAATTCTGCGCATGAAATACGATTTATTTAGCATGTATATATGTACGTAATGCTGATTTTTACCTTTTTTATGCGTATGAAAATGCTCGCTGGGTATTTTTATCTGCCTCTGTGAGGGCTACTTTTTGCATATGCTTTGTGTGCGATTGCGATTGCGATGTTTTGTGTTGTTTGTATGCGATAGCTCCCCTGAGAGGGACTTTTAGCAACTCGCTTGAGTTCGTCTGACTTAATTGCAATATGCTGGTGTGCGCGTATTAGTGGCGTCTGGCAAACGTTCATCTGAGAAAATTGAAAAGATACTTGTGCGCATCTGGTTATTTTGACGTAGGACTACGTCTTACTGCAAGTTTTGAGATAGGGTGTCATTCCAAAAAATCGAAAAATGCGAGCGTCACGAAAAATGAAAGCGGTTTTCCAATCGATTTTCAATATTCTTACACCAATCGATTGGAAAATCTTCTAAGAATTAACCCAAATAAAGAAAAGTGTGGATTCTTGATGTTGAACTATTGAAAAATTGAAAATAATGAACCTATGTTTTACCAGAATTCTCGCTTCGTGATTGGTTGTTGGAAATGACGTCATCAAAGTAGAAACGCGTTTTCACGCTTCGGCTTATAATTCAGTCAATTTTCAATAGATTTCCAAGATATTTACACCACTTGATTGGGTAAATCGGTTGAAAATATAGAAAACTATTGATTTTGTTTTTGAAACTGAATTTGAAAAATTGTTGTTTTTGAATTGATTTTGAAAATTTGAATTATTTTCATATTTTTGCCTTCCCTCGTCAGTGCTTCCCTAGCACGGATGACAGAAATATATACGATATAAGCTATGGGTTAAGCTTCCTTATGATTGTATTTAACCCGGGTACCTTTTGAGACTTTATAGCCTCGAAAAACAAGGTTTACGACAACTCAGCCAGCTAAAACTCGTAGAATGCTCCTAACTAGTGGGAATAAACCATTTGTCATCAACAGTGTGCCTGTAGCAGCAGGGGGGGTCGAAGGGGGGGCCTTCGAATTTTTTTACCCCATAAGTGTTCGGATGGGTACCCGGGTACCCACCGAAATGAAATGCTTCTAACTTTATCAATTCTTGACCGATTTTGGATCTTGAACCGTCAAAAGATTGGAAAATTTGTCTATTTTTAGAGCATGAGACTTACCAAGCCTGGGACCACGTCTGGTTCCCGTAAATCCGGATCTCCGGGACCATGTTCCAGATCCAAAACAAATGTGTACAATTGTCAATAAAACCACACAATATTGGTATCAAAATTAATGAAATTACTCCAGGAGTTGATGTTTATCCATTTTGAGTCCATTCAACTTATAGTCTTTGGAATGGCCACTCCGGAGCAGGTTCCTGTGGTGCCTTACGGGACCGCTAACATATTTGGATAGAAAACCCTAGCAATATGTATGTCAAAATTCATGAAATCACGCCAGGAGTTCATTTTTATCCATTTTGAGTCCATCTGACAAGTTGTCCCCGGAGTGGCCATTCCGAGGACAACTCGTCAAATCGACTTAAATGGACAAAAATCAATTCCTGGAGGGATTTCATGAATTTTGACATACATATTGCTAGGGTTTCTACCCAAACATGTTAGTGGCCTCAGGGCCCCATGGGAATCTGTTACGAAGTGGCCATTCCGGGAACCACTCATCAAATGGACTCAAAGTGAATAAAAATCAACTCCTGGAGTGATTTCATGAATTTTGACATACATATTGCTGGGGGTTCTAACCAAACATGTTACTGGTCTCATAAGGCTCCACAGGAACCTGTTGCGGAGTGGCCATTCCGAGGACATGTCATCAACTGAACTCAAAAAGGATAAATTTCAATTCCTGGAGTGATTTCACGAATTTTGATATACATATTGCTAGGGTTTCCATCCAAACATGTTACTGGTCTCATAGAGCCCCACAGGAAGCTCTGGAGTGGCCATTCCGGGGACAAATCATCAGATGGACTCAAAATGGATAAAACTCAGCTCCTAGAGTGATTTCGTGAATTTTGATATACATATTGCTAGGGTTTCAGTCCAAACAGGTTAATGGTCTCATAAGGCCCCACAGGAATCTGCTCCGGAATGGCCATTCCGAAGACAACTCGTTAAATGGACTCAAAATGGATAAACATCAACTCCTGGAGTGATTTCATGAATTTTGATACCAATATTGTGTGGTTTTATTGACAACTAGCTGACCCGACAAACTTCGTATTGCCACAAATTAACCTGTGTTGTACATAAATCATGAATCTCGGATGATCTTTATCACTTCTCGAGTTTTGCAAGTCCCCCAGTGGGCGGCGCTTCCGACGGCGGGTCACCGGCAACACTCGCGACCGGTTCGTCCTGAATGATCTAGTGTTACTATAGATAGTTTTTGTGGTCTTGTTATTGATTAATGTTTTATGGAAGAGTCTCGAATTTCTCGAGTTGGATTAGTTTTTGAGTTTCGCCAAAATTTCTGTTTTATTTGTATGAGAGTCCATATCCCCCTACCACAGGGGTGAGAGGTCTCTAACTATCATAAAATAAATTCAAGACTCAAAAATCTCCTACATGCTAAATTTGGTTCCATTTGCTTGATTAGTACTCAAATTATAAGGAAATTTGTATTTCATTTGTATGGAAGCCCACCCTCTTAAAAGGGAAAGGGGTCGTAATACACCACAGAAAAAAAATTCTGCCATTTAAAACTCTCACATGCCAAATTTGGTTCCATTTACTTGATTAGTTCTAAAGTTATGAGCAAATTTGTATTTCGTTTGAATGGGAGCCCCCCCCCCCCCTCCTAAAAAGGTAAGAAGTCCTAATTCATCATGGGAAAAATGGTTGCCTCCAAAAACACCCACATGCCAAATGTTCTATTTGCTTGATTAGTTCTCGAGTTAGGAGGAAATTTGTATTTCATTTGTACAGGAGCCCTCCCTCTTAGAGTGGGGAGGGGTCCTAATTCACCGTAGAAAATTTTCTTGCCCTCGAAAACCTTCACATGCCAAAGTTGGTTCCATTTGCTTGATTAGTTCTCGAGTTATGGGGAAATTTGTATTTCATTTGTATTGGAGCCCCCCCTCCTAATGTGGGAAGAGGTCCTAATTCATCACAGAAAAAATTCTTGCCTCCAAAAACACCTACATGCCAAATTTGGTTCCATTTGCTGGATTAGTTCTTGAGTTATGAGGAAATTTGTATCTCGTTTGTACAGGACCCCCCCTCCTAAAGTGGGGAGGGGTCCCAATTCATCATTGAAAAAAAAAATTGTCTCCAAAAACACACACATGCCAAATTTGGTTCAATTCGCTTGATTAGTTCTCGAGTTATGAGGAAATTGGTATTTCATTTGTACAGGAGCCCCCCCTCTTAGAGTGGGGAGGGGTCCTAATTCACCGTAGAAAATTTTCTTGCCCTCGAAAACCTTCACATGCCAAAGTTGGTTCCATTTGCTTGATTAGTTCTCGAGTTATGAGGAAATTTGTATGGCAGCCCCCATTCTTAAAGGAGAGAGGAGTTACAATTCCTCTTATAAAGAGGGAGGGGTCTCAATTTACCATAGAATAAATTCTTGTCACCGAAAACACCCACATGCCAAATTTGGTTCTATTTGCTTGATTAGTTCTCGAGTTATGAGGAAATTTGTATTTCATTTGTATAGGAGCCCCCCCTCCTAAAGTGGGGAGAGGTTCTTATTCATCATAGAAAACATTCTTGCCTCCAAAAACACCTACATGCCAAATTTGGTTCCATTTGCTGGATTAGCTCTCGAGTTATAAGGAAATTTGTATTTCGTTTGTATAGGAGCCCCCCCCCCTCTTAAAGTGGGGAGGGGTCCCAATTCATCATAGAAAAAAATTTTGTCTTCAAAAACACACACATGCCAAATTTGGTTCCATTTGCTTGATTAGTTCTCGAGTTATGAGGAAATTGGTATTTCATTTGTACAGGAGCCCCCCCTCTTAAAGTGAGGAGGGGTCCTAATTCAACATAGAAAATTTTCTTGCCCTCGAAAACCTTCACATGCCAAATTTGGTTCCATTTGCTTGATTAGTTCTCGAGTTATGAGGAAATTGGTATGGAAACCCCCCCTCTTAAAGGAGAGAGGAGTTATAATTCCCCTTATAAAGAGGGGAGGGGTCTCAAATTACCCTAGAATAAATTCTTGTCACCGAAAACACCCACATGCCAAATTTGGTTCTATTTGCTTAATTAGTTCTCGAATTATGCAGAAATTTGTGTTTCATTTGTATGGGAGCCCCCCCTCTTAGTGGGGGGAGGGGTCTCTAACCATCACTAAAACCTTTCCTGGCCCTAAAAACCTCTACATGCAAATTTTCACGCCGATTGGTTCAGTAGTTTTTGATTCTATAAGGAACACAAAACAGACAGACAGACAGACAGACAGACAGACAGACAGACAGACAGAAATCCTTCTTTATAGGTATAGATTGTACACATTTGGTTTGGATCCGGAACATGGTCCTGGAGAACCGGATTTACGGGAACCAGACGTGGTCCCAGGCTTGGTAAGTCTCATGCTCTAAAAATAGACAAATTTTCCAATCTTTTGACGGTTCAAGATCCAAAATCGGTCAAGAATTGATAAAGTTAGAAGCATTTCATTTCGGTGGGTTCCCGGGTACCCATCCGAACACTTATGGGTGTTAAATTTCCCGTACACATAACGGTTAATTTACGCCCTATAGAATCCGATCGAAAATTGTTGAGCTTCAGCTGTTGCTGCTTCCCACGGATAAGGCAACGAAGACATGCAAATTCACCAAGCGAGGTGTTGGAGCTGGAGCACTCAATGATCGCTGCCGTGATGGAATATCTGGCGACAAGAGTTCTGGTATTGGGAGGACATATGCTGTCCGCGACAACGAAACGATCAGAATTATCGTCACTTGCAGCTGGCCATCCGCAACAATGAAGAGTTGAACAAATTGCTGTCCCGTGTCACCGCTGCTATGAGAAGTGTCTTTCCGAACATCCAAACTGTTTTGTTGCTGCCCAAGAAGACGGAAAAGAAGGCTTAAATTTCCAGCATATCACGTTGAAAAACCGTTCTTTTAAGAACGAAACATGTGTTCATTGATCTGATTGTTCGCTTCTTATCAAATAATTTTGACCGATCACCTCGTGGTTTTGTTCGCTTGTTGCTGGTGGTTCATTTCGTTGCCGTGATGGCATAGGTGGCTGCTGAAGTTCTGGGATTGGCAGGAAATATGCTGCTCACGACAACCAAACGACCAGAAGCATCCCACGTCACTTGCAGCTGGCCACTTGGAGTGGTATTTCATCGTGATTCAGGACCATACACGAACGGTTTCGTTGATCGCATAGCTGCTGAGGCATTCCGGTTGGTCCGTTGCAACAAGCCGTGCCTGGTTAGCGGTTATCGGTACTCCAATTTACCGAACAGACAATTACGTTAAATGCGTTAGTGCAAGTTTATTGCAAGCAAGAGTTATGATAATCAAACAATCGGTTCTTTTAAGGGCCACACAACGATTGAAGAGTATATTATATTTTCTTGCCCATACCATAATTAACACAGTCAACGAGGGAAAAGTTGAATTTTTCGTCATTGCGGACGACCAACCAATGACGGTAATAAGTTTTCTGGTCACAGGCGACATTTTCTGCGACTAGTGATGTCTGAAATTTTCAATTATTCGATTACCGATTAATCGGTGAGCGTTGTCTGCACTAATCGATTAATTCAACTATTTATGCTGGCAGTTTTCGATTAAAAATTATTCGAATATTCCTCGTTTTATTCCATTAGTTGAATTAATTGAACGATTAACGGACATCACTATCTGCGACTTCCAAAACGTCTGCAGGTTGTAAATACTTTATTATGAGTGTTCTTTTGTAAGCCGCAGAAAAGTTGCGCAAAATTTTCAACTTTGAAAACTCGCGCGTACCGTCTACCGATTACTAGAGGAAAAGCACTATTCATCGTAGAAACAGATCATACAAATTTATTTACTGTTTGATTTAGTTACTGACTTGTTTTCGTTTTAATAAAATAGTTTCAATCAATTCATGGATATAGCTCCAAAATCGGTTGACTTTGACCATAGAATAGAGAATAAAATGTATTGAATTACATTAAATTTTGCAATCTGATACGGTGTACCCTTGGTCCTCGATTCATTCCCTGACACAGATATCATAGTCCAAAAGGAATTGGGACTAAACTTTCTCCAAATTCCCGTTTAGTATTAGCAGTTCATACTTTTATTAGTGACTACTTTTATTAGAGTGTAAAATACTAAAAATTATAATGTCTCAGTATATGGCGGTGAAATATGTGCGCGATTTTCGAAAGCGCACAAAGGAATTCGAAAACTCGGCTAAACAACCAAGGACCGATGCCGAGCGTGCTCGGTGTTATCGGACCAATAAAAAAGAGGAGCGTAACGCGGCGCCAGCGGCTGCTTGGGACGCTGGAGAAGGGCCTTCAACACGAGGTACGCAAATTATGTTAATTAAAAATGAAATTTGGTAGCGTTTGTATGCTGTTAACCTACAATTGTACAGCAATATTCATTTTTCTTTAATTTATTGTCGTCAATCAAACTTAGCAAATATACTTTATGCGCTGGTGTATTAAAGCTATTGTAATAAAGGTTAACATCCATACTAACCAGCGTTGCGCAAAAGTAGGGTATTGTCGTTATCGTCGGGCCACTGTTATGGTCGGGCCATCACGATTTTACAGTTTTAGTAACTCATGATATCTATGATACAACCATTGTAAAACTTCTTACTGTGATAGCTAACTTTCCACTATATTGTGAGTTTCAATCACGTATTCAAAACACCCGTACTGAATTCAGTGACTAAATCTAACAAAAAAAGTTTTCCAGGTGCAATGAACTCTTTTTCAAGAAATGATTCATGAAAAGCAATTATCGAGGTAAATTTTGAAAATGTATAAAGTGTGTTGTGCTGCACACGAAGACTAGAAAAATCCCCTCCAGTAAGGTGTTTGGGAAGGCTAAGGTGAAATACTAGAAAAGCGCTATTTGTAAAGGTCGGGCCACCATAATTTCAAGCACAGAAGCGTAATAATCGCTAGAGAATGTCAGTCACGTAAAATGTGATGAAATAAAGCACAATTAATACGACAAGAACCTAGATTTTTGTTGTTTTTTTTTCATTGTAGTTGTACACTTCGGAAAAGGCGATTGTAGCAATACTGATTTCACAAGATCGCCAAAATTTCGCAAAAATGCTATTAAAACAAGGGTATTTGTACCTATATGAACCATTGTTCACGGAATTCATTCTTTTCATGTCTCTATATAGAATTTCAATACGTATGTCTTAGATTTTCTGCGGTGGCCCAACCTGTACAATATGGCCTGACTATGACAATCGTGGAAGAATCGATTGTCCTGCCATCTTAGGTACGATTAATTTGAATGTAAGTTCCAGGGCACTGCGGAATGACGCAATGCTGCGACTACCATTTCAACACACCAACTATGGACAAAACAGTGCTATGACCGGAGTACAGCGAATCTTCAATAGAGTTACCGCTGACTTTGATTTTAATCTGTCACGTGAAACTATCCGCCGAAACTTTTCTGTATTTTTCTCTACCAATGACGTTTAAGAAAATCTGTGTATATTTGTAATTGTTTGACTGTGTGATTAGTAATAGTATAAGAAACCATCATTAGGACAATTGTAGTCTGTTGATGTTGAATAAATAAATGACAACATTTTTTGTCTTCACGAAAATGCCTATAACTTTTTTGTTTTTCAAGCAATCAGTTCAAAACTTTCCGGAAATATACCTTATTCTTAGACCTTTGTAACGATATATTTAGATTTCCAAAATTCCTTTCGAAACGAAAGTTATGGGCGACTTCCAAAACGTGGCCCAACCACGACGACACTCCCCTATTGTTTTAATTTTACCGTGGATATTGTAGTTTTTAGCACAGCAATTTTTATTTTAACCTGCCATCGTTTGATTGATAGGACCAAATTTTGGATATTGCATATTGACCGTTCGATGGTTATTAACTGCAAATATTTGTCGATGTCCAACACGGGTTAATACCTAAAAGTTTATTATGATCAAATTTCCATTGAATCTATTGAAGCCTAACATGTTATTTTAGCTTTATTTATTA
The DNA here is from genome assembly GCF_943734655.1 of Sabethes cyaneus. Taxonomy (NCBI): domain Eukaryota; kingdom Metazoa; phylum Arthropoda; class Insecta; order Diptera; family Culicidae; genus Sabethes; species Sabethes cyaneus. The sequence goes on from NC_071353.1 coordinate 72,800,563, forward strand.
TTGTATTGTAATGAATTAATGCTACCTTAGAGTAGAAATTAATATCTATTCTATTATACTTATTATGTTAATTCTATTATACTTTATGAAAATGTCGCGCTACTTACGCCTTAATTGCTTGCAATTTACCCTTACCTCGGCTCAGATTTTGAATATGGTGGTGCTAGAATCGCTTTGTTGTTCATAAGCAGCATACCTACGGAAGTGAAAGTGACACGACAAAACCAATGAAACTTAAATATGTATGCCTCAATGTAATGTAAAAGTATATGGAATCTTTAGATAGTGTTAATAACAGTTCATTGATAATAATTATAATTGGCATGGCTCTTGAGATCGGTATGAATAATCAGCATGCTTTCTCCGATAACCTTTCTCCGGCAATCAAATCAGCACGCAACAAAACAAATCTCCCTGATAATTTTAAAGCAGTTGTTGATGCATTGAAAATTAAGTCGCCGCTATGGAGATATATTAATCGTGCTTGTTCACGTACAGCCCGTACACCGGCAAATTACCGTCAATCGAAAAATCCGTGGTGACGTCAGCAATTTAAGCTGACATTTGCTGGAGCCAGAGCTGGAGCGGTTTGTGTTGAGCTGAGACGTCACTAATATTGTGCATTGCAAGAAATCTTTTCATTCTCGGAAAGTTCATAGCAAGCTGTCAAAATAATTCTGTATTGAGCGAAGCTGACGAATTTTCGTTAATTGAATATCGATATTTTTCACATATCGATGCGTATAGTCAGCTGAAAGCATAATCAGCAAAATTGCTCGCATCACGTGACGATCTGCATTTTACATTTATTTTTAACACTCCGTATAACGTGTTAACATTTACAAAGCTGTTATATGCATGCCGAAATTAACTATTTCGAAAAAAACTATATCGAGATCTCGTCCACGAATATCGATACCAGTTATATCGATACATTATCGCCCAATGCTGACCTCGCCAAATATTGAAGGATGTGCTTTTGTCCAGAGCTGCCATACAAATAGATTAATTTCTATTGTTTAGATATTTGCAACTTCTTTCCGTACTTCTTAAATTGTGTTACTATTTACACATATTTTTATACTTATGATATTCAATGAATTTATATAATACATATTTTTGAATGTAAAAGGTTAAAAGACGTTTTTTTATGTATTTTTAATTGCTAAAGCATCAGTAACAATTGCACATATAAACCAAAAAATATTTGGCCACCTTTCGTTGTTCTCTTTGCGGTGATTGACGATGCGGGTTACCGCCGCAACAGGATGAAAATTTATGTAAATAACCGCAATACATTCCCAGATATGATTTGACAGTACACTCAACCCTCGCTAATATGAAAAAACACCTCGTTCAGATCAGGCGAATTCATTTTTAATCTGAATATTTGGTAACTCTATTCACTTTCACATACGCGTAAGGCGCGCACCCTATGACTTTGTTGTTTTGATTTGACGAAAACAAACGTTTTGAAAACATGTCGTATATGCGCGAATTCTGAACATCCAGATTGTAGAAGAGCAAATTGGCTCGACAGTATCAAATAAAATGATCTATTTTGAGTGCTGGAGAGAAATAAGATGACTGAAGTTTTTGGAGCGTCTTAGTAGAATACAAAACCTAAAAATAAAAAAATAAGAAAACTTATCCAATTTAATTCTACTATGTGTATTTTATTCAATGACAGATACGTATTTCGCCTACGACTTGCAGGCTTCCTCAGTGTCTGTTTTCGAACTTTACACAAAGTTACAAAGTTTACACAAAGTACGAACTTTACGTACAAAGTTCGAAAACAGACACTGAGGAAGCCTGCAAGTCGTAGGCGAAATTCGTATCTGTCATTGAATAAAATACACATAGTAGAATTAAATTGGATAAGTTTTCTTATTTTTTATTTTTAGGAGAAATAAGATGCATATGAGCTATATTGTCAAAGCTACTGAGCAAAAGGAAACGTATTAAGTTTTTTTGCTTTTTTCCAATTTGGCCGGTCAACTTAACCGTCAATTGTGTATGACGCTTGATCAGTTTTTAATGTGAACGCTTTCATACCAACGGGGTTCAGATTAAAAATGTTCAGATTAAGGAAGGTCATTCCAGCGGTGGTACACGGTATCCCCATTCTGATAGGCCCCAAACAACAATGGCCGCTCTATCGAATTTCTATGAAGTGCTTTTCCGCCCTGTGCTTTTGACGGTTAGATTTGAGTCACAGAAAAATGGCGATGTGCCGGAGGGTGACACGCGTGTGTTTGGAGTTTGATATTATTAATATCATTATTCCGGTTGCAAACAGGGTCGGCGCTGCCCCCTGCTTATGTCAAATTTTTGTCGAGTGTGCGTTATGGTTTACTTTATGAAGTAGCTGTTGTTGATTTGATCTTTCATGCATTTCATACTTATGTCAACGATAGCCCAAATCCGTACAAACTAACCATATGTAATATGGTCGACACAATGAATGAGGCCGACACGACTGAAATTCAAATCTGATATTAATACTGTGATAGTATATCATACTGTTTAAAGAAATTGTTCATGCCTTTATCGAAATTTTGTACATTACCATCGTGAAATAACGAAAACGTCAAATAATAAGTGCTCGCGCAAGTGTAGTGCATTCTCACTAATTTTGTAATTGTTGGTAGCGTCTTCATAGAATGCTAATGTCGACTTTTCTGGTTTTGCGAAAATGTTTATTTGTCATATAAGAAACTAAATATGTGGTTTTAAAATAAAATCAAATGAATCGCTATCATTTGAGAGTAATGCTCAGCTTCCAGACATTCTAACAGTTTTTACCAATGCCAATCTTAGGTGTATCGTTAATTATAATGACTTTAAATCGAAATTCTTCGCATTGACGTGAACAATTAAATATAATGCGACCGCTTAGCAGTTAAAATAAAGCTTATCTGTAAAAACTACATACCTATCTGTCATACATTGCGTGTTATAGAATTTCGTCCAGTGCGTGTTCCAGAAAATTTCGCGGTGCTGAACACCGCCGATGACAGTATTCCACCGATGCGATGCGAATCTACCGTTGGAGACGTTGTTCCGGTGCTGGATGCGTTCGATCGGATGCGTAACATCGACTATTCGCCCTTCACTCAACAGTCGATTCCAGATCAGGTCATGGCGGTGCAGATTGTAGGTAGTGACCATGATGGTTCACCGTTTTCTGAGCGTTCCAGCCCAGGTAGGTAGTACATTTCAGGTGGATTTTTCAAATTAGTAATCAATATAAATTTTATAGAACCATTTGAACCCAACCTGGACGGAGCTTCAAGGGAGCTCACCAAGCGGTTTGTTAATAACCGTTTTGGTGTCCCTTGTGGCGTTCGCGACAGGTTGTGGTTCATCAATGATATTAAGCCGCTGTCTGCTTATGAAACCGAGGTACTGGGTAGCGCTACTGGGTTATCGGCTTGCGCTACGTGCCGAAAAAGTCTGAAAAATGGCAAAGTGCCAACGCTAGCCAACGCCAACGCTAGCTAGCTAACGGTTTTAGCTACCCAGCGTATCCGTCAAATCCACCTCTTCCACCACTTGATCCGATTACAGAGCGCTTAATTTCGCCGCGTTTACCGTTTATGCAAATCCGACGGCTGCGTTTCGCAGCAGGTAAGATATGAATCTTTGTATTTTGTAATGTGGCATATTTCGAAAACCGAATGTACAATTTCAGGCAGCTACGGTATCATCGGTCAGGTGATAAATGTGCCTGTAGATGTGGACTCAATGGTGAAAGAGCTTCCTCGTGATTTGGATGACGACAGGGCTTTGAATGTTTCCATTAAGAAACATATCATCCACAAATCCAGTTACCTGTCTGGATATGTAAAGAAGGAAACCGTGGAGGCTTGGCTGCAATATTTAGAGACGACCCCTCTGTACCGTCGATATGGTATAACGTACAATGATGAACATTTACGTGCCATCGATCGTGATTCTCTGCCTGGAACATCTTATACAGATGAGGCCATTGAGGCGATCGAGAGCGGAAACGACGTCGAACTGCTGATAGGGCAGCAGCAGACGCTTCTTTGGAACTAGGGTAAATGTTTGGAAATAGCCCCGGGACAGAACAGAGTGCCTCTGTCCATCATTTACGATGAGCACGCCGAGGAGCTCTCGTTCCCGGACATTTATTTGGGACACCCGAGAACGTTCAACCCAGAAGTGCGAGTGACGACGTTCAAGATGGCAACAAGTGAATTGCGGGGCCGTGATCGACGTGCAGCCACGTCAAAACATTTACTGTACGTAGCAATGAAAATTCTCCGTCTGCGTGTTTCCGAAGGACTCCAATGCACATTTCGGTGCATGGCAACAGCAAACATCATTCGGGCCATGCTAAGCGACAGGGAGTTTCTGGAACAGTGCGTTGATCGAAATTTGTCGTTTCTAAAGTCGATCCCAAATTCTGTGCAATATTGGCAGCAACGGAAGCATGATCTATTTGCAATGATCCGGCAGCTGGGAAAACTAACGTTATTCCTAACGTTGAGCGCCAGTGAAACCAAATGGCCGCACCTTCTGCAAACATTGCACCACTTGGCAGGCGGAGATGTTACTGACGATATAATGCAGCAAGTATCTGCCCTACAGCGAGCGACACTGGTGAACGAGGATCCGGTTACTTGCTGCATTTATTTTAACAAGCTTGTTGACGTTATTATGCTGCTTCTAGAGTCAACGCGATTCAACCCGTTCGGACAATACCGCGTGGTGGAATATTTCAAGCGCATCGAATTTAAACATCGCGGCAGTCACCACGCGCATATACTGTTATGGCTGGCAAACGATCCCTGTGAGGTGGTTTCGGAGGACATGCCCGCAACTGTTCGTCTAATAGACAGCCTTTGTTCAGTTGAAGCAGTCAACTTGCCAGACACATACGGAAACCAGGTGCACAAACACACCTTCACGTGCTACAAACGGGGTGAGAAAAGCCGCAGATTCAATATCCCTTATTGGCCCATGGATCAAACTAGAGTTTTGCTCCCACTCCCGGCTGATGGTGGACGCCGCGGACAGCTCAAGAAACGATCCGTCGAGATTCACAGTGTGCTAGAGACGAGAACGTTTGACTCGTTTGAGCAATTTCTCGATGAATGCGAATGTACGCTCGAGTATTACCTCCAGGTCATTCGCGCGTCGATAAACCGACCCACCGTTCTGCTCAAACGGTCTATGACGGAGTTATGGACGAATCCCTTCAACCCATGGATTGCCAACATCCTGCGCTCAAACATGGATCTCCAGGTCATCCTTGAGGAGTTTTCCTGTGCCGCGTACGTCGTCGAATATGTCAACAAGGCGAATCGTGGCATCAGCAGCCTGCACCGAGATTTAGTAAAGCTGCAAGAGGAGTTCCCGGATCAAGACTGCAGGTCATTGCTGAAGAAGATCAGCATCAAGATGCTTAACTCCGTCGAAATGTCTGCACAGGAGGCAGCCTGATACCTTCTTCGTCAGCCGATGTCCGAAGCCAGCAGAAAAGTGGACTTCATTCCTACCATGTGGCCACACGAGCGAACCAAAACTCGAAAACGTACAAAGCAAATGGACGAGGAAGGCATTTCGGATGATTCCAGTGATATCTGGACAACCAATGTCATCTAGAAGTACGAAGCACGTGAAGGGCTAGAGAATGTCTGCCTGGCTGATTTTGCAGCTTACTATACAAAGGTTCCGAACACGGCTAACACGTACAACCGTCGAACCACTGCACGCGTGTTGCGCTAGCGAGCGTACCCCATGACTGAGTTGCCTGACTACAAGCGTGAGATGGTACTGCTATTTCTTCCATTTCGGAGTGAGATGTGTGATGTGCTCGACTGCAACAAATTCATTCAATTGTACGACGAGCATGAAAGCATCTTGATGCAAAAGCGGAAAGAATACGACTGCGAGCTCAATCTCGAGCATACGGTCGATGAATACCTTCGTATGTGCGGTACCAATGCGGATCAAGAACAAGATGCCGCTAACGACAAGCGCGACGAATGTGTCCGAGCAATCACCATGGAGCCCAACGACGACGATATCCAAAACTTGCCGATTCATACGTTGACTGCGGTGGTTAAACAGAGATCCAACGTAATGAGTAAGCAAGCCTATTGCGAAATGGTACGAGCCGCCAATCCCGAGCAACGAGCGTTGATTCTCCACGTCGCACAGCACAGCACAACGAGATGCACAGCTTCAATGATACCCGAAAACAGTTGCAGATCTTCTTCACTGGTCCGGCTGGTAGTGGTAAAACTTTTACGTTGCGCATCTTGATGGAAACCTACAACCGTTTCAGTCAAGCACACAATGCTCAAAACAACGCTTACGTTGCTTGTGCGTCGACTGGAAAGGCAGCTGTAGCGATTGGAGGGACAACGGTGCATTCTGCTTTCCGCCTAACTATGTCACGCAGGAACAACTCGAAGCTGAGCTTTGAAACTCTCCAACTGCATCGGAATGCATTCGCGCACGTCCAGGCAATTATAGTCGACAAGGTGAGCATGATCGGTGCTAATGTGCTGGACTCAATCCACGCACGGTTGCAAGACATCAGAGGAGAATATGACGATGCTTTCGGTGGAATAGACATGATCCTAGTCGGAGATTTTCGTCAGCTTCCGCCAGTGAATGCAAGACATATTTGGAAACCACCTGCAAATTCTATGCATGGCGCTGTTCTCTGGCAATCACTGCAGTTTTATCCCCTTGTCAGAGTCATGAGGCAGAGTGACGAACAGTTTTCCACTGTACTGACAAAAATTGGCAACGGCGATCGATTGTCAGGTAATACTTATATTGTATCCTTAAAATTGAATTAATATAGATAATTTAAATTTCAGATGATGAAACGAAGCTGATCGAAAGTCGATTTCGCACGGCACAATGGTGCAATGAAAATGTACCCAATGCTATCCGACTATTCCACGGCAACCTTGACAACAGCGAAGTACTGAGGGAAATCGAAGGAATAGACTGTATAGCTGAAGACGTGTTCAGTGGGTATCGGAATGACGAGCAGCTGACAAGTGCTAGAACTAAGCTTCATAAACTGAGCGTTGTTGAAGCAGGTGGCCTGCCCTATCTGTTGCGTCAGACTGTTGGAATGCCCTATATGATTACCACGAATGTCGAGGTAGATGATGGCATTGTGAACGGCGCCATCGGTGATCTAATGTACGTAGAAAGGAACGAGGACGATCCACACCAGCAAATAAATCGCCTCTGCTTCAAGTTCGAGAACGATGCGATCGGAGCGATGTTAAGAGTAAAATGCAGACCATTGGTCTATTCCAAGCCAGGCATTTTGCAGCAAACTTGGACACCGATCACAAGGCGGTCAGCGAAAATTACTCTAGGGAGTATGAAATGTAAACGGGTTCAATTCCCGGTAGTCAGTGCATGCGCACTAACAGTGCATAAATCCCAAGGCGGAACTTTTCCGCAAATCGTATACCACTACGATAAAGGGCATGAGCAGCAGCTGGTATACGTTGGGCTTTCCAGGGTATCGTCAATCGATGGCCTCTACCTAACCAACGCCAAGAACGAGTTCAAGTTTCATCACGCCAAGGGAAGCGATTCCCCGAAGATGAAGGAACTTCGAACAGAAATGAACCGTCTATCTAATCACCGTTTGAACACAATTGCTGACGAATTGCTGGAATTCGCAGCGGGAAAAAATGCTGGCATTGTGTTGGTGTCAGTGAATGTCCAAAGTCTGGGTGCTCACGCACTGGATATAGCTACCGATCATGTGTTGACGACCGGTGATTTCTTGGCGCTAAGCGAGACCTGGTAGGATGACGGCACTTCGGCCGAAATTGCGGGATATATCTGCATTTCCCAGTCGAAACGGGCCCGTAGGAGAGATGCAGGTGTGGCAATTTATCAACGTAATGACTCGCCTACTGTAGCCGTTCCGTGTTCCATCGAAAGGATCAGTGCAAGCCATGATCCGGAACTTGGATTGGCAGACGCGTATGGTGATATTTGTGCTGTCACGGTCCAGATAATGAGGACCATCACGCTCTTGATTTCGGTGTACATATCCCCAGGTAATTGATAATAATTTTCTTAATTTTCCTTTGACATCTCAATGCATTGTAATTTTCTAAAGACACAACGATCAAGCAGAAGGAATTCTTCTTGATGCGGAACCTGATGTCGTACAGGGACCTTGAAACACCCATTGTCGTCACCGGTGATTTCAATGTCGATGTTGGGAAGGAGGAGAATACCGAACTCATTTATTTTATGAACCGGTTTCTCCGACTTGATTTGGCTACGGATCCTACTCAATCTACCACTCTCGGTGGAACCTGCCTTGACCTTACATTCACACGAAATATTCGTGCGGAATGTAGAAGGTACTGCTGCTATTTCTCATACCATCGTCCGATTTTATCGGTGCTTACGGCAGCTTGCGGTGAGTATTCTAATAAAATATTAATTATATGTATCATCACTAATTATGCATTTTACCACTTTATTCAGATTCGGAGCCATCCGCACAATCCTCCGTCTAAGATAATTTTTACACCAATACTGCCTACAAATCAACATATTTCTTTGTCCTGCAGTCGTGGCATCTTTGCCCGTTGCGGGCTTCGGCCTTCCTCCGGTGGAGCACTGCCACGATCTGCCAACAACGAGCTCTACTACTAACACAGCTCCCACTGGAGTTTTGTAACTGATTCTGTTCCATTCTCTTCGCATAATCAGTGCAGACTATCGGACTGCAATCATGTCCATGCAGTCGCTCGGTGCTTTCAGTACCAAATGGTAAGTTTGCTAATGACGACCAATTTAGAAATTTATACTAATCAATTACGGTTTCTTCAATTGCAGTGTTGATCCTCTTGCAGTCCGGTAACTCTGCCCGTTGCGGGTTTTGGCCTTCTTCTGGTGGAGCTCTGCCTTGATCTGCGCTACTAACACGGCTCCCATTGGACTCTGTTCCATTCTCTTCGCATAATCAGTACAGACTATCGGATTTCAAACATATCCATACAGTCGCTCGGTGCTTTCAATACCAAATGGTAAGTTTGCCAATGACGACCAATTTAGGAATTTATACTAATCAATTACGGTTTCTTCAAATGCAGTGTTGATCCTCTTGCAGTCCGGTAACTCTGCCCGTTGCGGGTTTCGGCCTTCTTCCGGTGGAGCTCTGCCTTGATCTGCGCTACTAACACGGCTCTCATTGGACTCTGTTCCATTCTCTTCGCATAATCAGTACAGACTATAGGATTTCATACATGTTCATACAGTCGCTCGGTGCTTTCAATACCAAATGGTAAGTTTGCCAATGACGACCAATTTAGGAATTTATACTAATCAATTACGGTTTTTTCAATTGCAGTGTTGATCCTCTTGCAGTCCGGTAACTCTGCCCGTTGCGGGTTTCGGCCTTCTTCCGGTGGAGCTCTGCCTTGATCTGCGCTACTAACACGGCTCCCATTGGACTCTGTTCCATTCTCTTCGCATAATCAGTACAGACTATCGGATTTCAAACATGTCCATACAGTCGCTCGGTGCTTTCAATACCAAATGGTAAGTTTGCCAATGACGACCAATTTAGGAATTTATACTAATCAATTACGGTTTCTTCAATTGCAGTGTTGATCCTTTTGCAGTCCGGTAAGTCTACCCGTTGCGGGTTTTGGCCTTATTTCGGTGGAGCTCTGCCTTGATCTGCGCTACTAACACGGCTCCCATTCGACTCTGTTCCATTCTCTTCGCATAATCAGTACAGACAGTATCGTACGACTGATACTGGACGTTTTTTGTCGCTTGCTCTGGTACATAACACGTGGTAAGCCGGTGAACAGCATTATTCAAACGCTAGCTGAGCTAGTGCTAACATCGTTTGCCAGGGCAAACGGGAGTCACGTTCGACTCGTGCACGTGTTCATCGGCGGCTGACCGTGTGACCGTGTGTTGGAGCTGAAGTTCCATTTCGCTGCCGTGATGGAATATCTGGCGATAGGAGTTCTAGAATTGGGACGACATATGCTGCTCGCGACAACAAAACGACCAGAAGCATGAAGCATCCCACGTCACTTGCAGCTGGCCACTTGGAGTGGTATTTCATCGTGATTCAGGACCATACACGAACGGTTTCGTTGATCGCATAGCTACTGAGGCATTCCGGTTGGTCCGTTGCAACAAGCCGTGCCTGGTTAGCGGTTAGCGGTACTCCAATTTACCGAACAGAGAATTACGTTAAATGCGTTAGTGCAAATTTATTGCAAGCAGGAGTTATGATAATCAAACAATCGGTTCTTTTAAGGGCCACACAACGATTGAAGAGTTTATTATATTTTCTTGCCCAGTTAATACCATAATTAATACAGTCAACGAGGGAAAAGTTGAATTTTTCGCCATTGCGGACGACCAACCAATGACGGTAATAAGTTTTCTGGTCACAGGTGACATTTTCTGCGACTTCCAATACGTCTGCAGGTTGTAAATGCTTTATCCGTGTCCTTTTGTAAGCCGCAGAAAAGTTGCGCAAAATTTTCAACTATTTGAAAACTCGCGCGTACCGTCTACCGATTACCAAAGGAAAAGCACTATTCAACGTAGAAACATATCATACAAATTTATTTAAGTTTGGTTTAGTTACTAACTTGGTTTCGTTTTAATAAAATAGATTCATATAACTCCAAAATCGGTTGAGGATTGAATGTATACAATGTTTCTACTTTGATGACCGTTACGGATGTAGCTTATATACATGAAGAATCGCATTATTATATACATGGATACATCCTACTATCGCTACAAAGAGACTTACGTGGTCCTACGTCACCTATGCGGTCGTGTCTTGTGCACAACCCCTCTGATTTTTTAGCTGAAAATGGTAATTTAGAAAATGAAAATGGTAATGACGACAATGATAGTATTGATGATTGAAAATGATGACGATAATGATAAAAATGATAGTGATAATGACGTAAATGATGATGGTAATGTCGAAAAATATGCAGACGATATTGACGATTTGGTTATTTAATGATGTTAGTTTTGTTGACATGGATGATGAGCATTTTGATGATGCTGCTGATTTTGATGTCGTGGATAATGTTGACGATTCAGATAATGATGACTATTTGATGACGATGTTGATATTGAGGTTGATTTTAATTATTTCGATGGCGTAAATGATGATGATTTTGAACGTTTTGATGATGTTGATGATTTTAATTATGCTGACGATTTTAATTATGATGATGGTAATGGTAATTATAATGGTAATGTCGAAATTGATAGTGATAATGATGAAAACGATGGTGATGTCAAAAATGATGATGGTCATGAGTTTTTTTTGACGTAGGACTACGTCTTACGGCAAGTTTTGAGATAGGGTGTCATTCCAAAAAATCGAAAAATGCGAGCGTCACGAAAAATGAAAGGTTTTGAGCGCTAATAGCTCAGCGGTTTTCCGATCGATTTTCAATATTCTTACATCAATCGACCGGAAAATCTTCTAAGAATTGACCCAAATGAAGAAAAGTATGGATTCTTGATGTTGAACTATTGAAAAATTGAAAATAATAAACCTGTTTTACCAGAATTCTTGCTTGGTGATTGGTTGGAAGATTCTTTACGATGATCTAAACCTATACCAATTTGATATCTGTGCTTGGGAAGTAAACCAAAACAAGTGACCAAGTTTCCTCATTTCAACAAGATTTCTTAACACCGTGGTTCAACCTAGACCATTTTGATGTCCTTGTTTGGGAAGTACGCCAGAGAGAGTAACAAAGCCCCCTCGTGCCAACAGATTTGTTACGAACGCGATTAAACCTAGTCCAATTTGATGTCTGTGTTAGGGAAGTGTGCCAGAAAAAATGACACAAGTTCATTGTCCCAACAGATCGCAAATTCTTTACTGCGAGACGATTAAACCTCGGCGAACTTGATATCTGTGTTGGAAAAATGTGCTACAGCTGTACTGTTCGGTTATAATACGGCTCTGTATGAATACGAAAGCTTGCCGTTTCATTAGAAGTGTAGTGAAAAGATGTGCTGTTGATAAAATAGGATTGAATTGGTAACGTCGTGGCAACGTGGGAAACCATGGATAATAAAAACAATCTTTAATTTCAGTAAGGTAGCAGGAAAGCAATAGTTTGTGTTCTTGATTTTGTTAAATTGTTTTCAAATGTACAATCTTTTGAGAATTGAACGTATGCAATGTTACTACTTTGATAAATGTTACATACAACGCATGTAGCATGTATATATGTTGCATATAGCATGTATACATGAAGAATCGAATGATTACAAGCATGAATACATGCTACTATCACTACAAAGACACTTACGTAGTCCTGCGTCACCTATATATGCGGTCGTGTCTTGTACACAACCCCTCTGATTTTTTTTTGGTTAATTAATCAGAAGAGTAGAGGAGGGGGTGAATGTAGGGAACGAGCCGAGTTAGATGAATCAGCGTAAAACAAATCTAATGAAACTGAATTATTTACTTGAGTGTAACTGAAACCCCTTGCATAGGAAGAATACCGTCATACGAACGATAAGAGACAAGGAGAGAAATGAATCGTTCAATATGAGACTTACGCATACTATGGCATGATATAGCACACTCTAAACAAGAGTCAGTTTTTGGACGAACGTAGACTTTGACGGACATTATGCTATACGCATTAAGCAATGTTTTAGAATTTACGATGACACATGACAAGGACCAGACTTCTCCTAAAAACATGACCGACCAACATTCCACAGATGTTACGATTCATAATTCCCACGAACAGCATACAAACCAAAGTCACTATTCCCACGAGCACAACTCATACCAAACCCATTTAAATCCTTACAAGAAACCCATATCAGATTCACAGAATAACCCGACACCTTACAACGAAACCAGAACCAAAACACCGTTAAACAAGATTCTTTAGAAAACACCAAGTACAAATCTCATAAACAACATATCAGACAAAGCTCAGCCTCAAACCCCTGTACAATCACACCTCATCAAAATACACGAAACAGACACGATATTTTTCCTCTATACAACAATAAGCTCAAATGCATCGTGGCGATCTTGAACTACTTTACACACCTCATTCACCCAAGAGAACTCACCACCGACGCGCTATCACAGATTCTCTCTCTTTACACTCAATCAATTCTCTCCCTTTACACCCATACCCATTCAAACTCGCTCATTCTAACTTACGTTCTATTCTATCTCACATACCCGACTTAGCACGACATTCTCGACCAATCAGATTGACGCAACTTAGACTTGGCATCATGGTTGATAAGATTAAGCCACACCTCCAGCAATACTTTGTAAACTTACTAACACTAGGAAATAAGCACAGAACAGAAGTGGAGGTCCGAACCCATGTACACTATTACTTAGGTACGGCAAACGTGGCATGTTTGTGTTCGTAATATGCTAAAAAGTATAGGTGTGTTAGTGCCATCGTTGTACGACGCGTTGTTTATGCTTTTTTATGCCCGTGGAAGAATAGGGCGAGATTGACGTCACCCTTGTTGTTTACATTATTTGCGCTGCTAACACAAACAAACGGTACGTTGTTCCACACCTCTACTACTTCACATCGGGTCCGAACAATTCGGCGATCAAAACTGGTAACAGAGACTTTTTTGTTTTTATTTTTCTTTGGGAAGGTTTTCGCACAGAAGCGAATAACAGCAATAGATTATTACACGGGAGCTCCTAACCACACTTTTTTGACAGCACTTGGTGGTTTGTTTACGTGGTGTTAAATTTTGAATTGAGTTTTCTATCTTTGTCCGGCATATAATGATAGAAATATATAATTTTTATTGAAGAGAAAGTGCCTTACATGCATTTTACAGAAATTGATGCAGTAATCCTTCACGAAATTTCAAATCGAAACTGCTGGATGTGACAAAAACATGTAAACAAACCACCAAGTTGTGTCATTTGACGGAAAAATGACGTCATCGCAAAATGATCTATAGATCATTTGTCACATCCAGCAGTTTCGATTTGAAATTTCGTGAAGGATTACTGCATCAGTTTTTGTAAAATGCATGTACGGCACTTTCTCTTAAATAAAAACTATAAATTTTTATCATTATGTGCCAGACAAAGATAGAAAACACAATTCAAAATTTAGCACCATGTAAACAAACCACCAAGTGCTGTCAAAAAAGTGTGGTTAGGAGCTCCCATGTAATGATCTATATAAGCAGAACGCTCGCTACCAATCGCATAGTAAATTTCACAGGCTTTCGTGTGCATTCGTATGCGTTCGTGTGTTTTCGTGGGAAAAAGTGACTCGCTACCGGCAGGTTCGCTAGTATCTGTAGAAAGTAGCATGTACGTGTTTGAATTTCTACGTCCACTTCTGTTCTGTGAAATAAGGTCAGTAGAATAAAACTAACCTGGGGTGACATTGCGATTCTCGTTTCGAGTGATTTTGGTTCGAGACGCCCATTTGTTTAACGTGGTCTAAACGAACCAAAATCAATCAAAACGAGATGCGCAATGTCACCCCTGTTAATGAGAAAATAGATCAGTTCGTAGACGGAAAGTCAACCGACCAGTACAAGAATAGTGTCAATCTGAAAGAAACAAATCCCCCCGTGATAAAACTAGGAAAACGTTGTTCCGGAGGATTCGGTTGAAAATAACCGACAGACACGATAGAACTGTCAAATTTTAACCAAAAAGTTAAAAATTTCGCGAACTGGTTCACAGCCTTAGTATGAGATGGTATTTTCAAAACGTAATTTTTTTTTCCTGTATGGACTCATCACTGCGACCATTATGGTTAGATCTATTGTGATATCGCCCAGGTGTTTGTTGTATAACCCGCACTGCATTTATTTTGGCTATAGTCGCTATTGAGTGAGCGATATTCTTATTGAATTTTTTTTATGCGTGCTTGTGTGTAATTGGGTACCCTTCTTTCAATACTTTACTCTACTTTACCCACCTCGTTCCACATGACAGCGCACAGTCCCCAATTATAGTCATCCCTGGCGTAGCAAACCAGTGCATTTTTACTATAAGGGTCTCATTTTTGCACTGTCAATAGGCCATATCGGGATAATATAGAACTCAGCATGAAGGAAGGGCGATGAGGGGCCTGAGAATAAACCCATACTAAAGTCACTTTGACATCGAATGGCCTGATTCTACTAAGATTCGAACCCATGACCATTCGCTTGTCAAAGCAGACTCGGTAACCTTGCGGCTACAGAGCCCCTCATTTCAAAACGTAATACATGATAAATTAATAACAAGCCGAAGGTATTAATTATTTTTGGTAGTACATGCCCTTAATTTTACCAATGCGTCAAATAATTTCTTTAAGGTCGACCAAAAATATGCAAAAAAGCTTTGGATTCATCAAACTGGCGAAATATGGATCCTCTACCCTACTACGTCAAAATATTTGAAGATAGAATTAACAAAAGGGCGAATGTCGCAAGCGTAAACAAACCGGGGGGGATCTATTGCTGTCAAATTCCTTACATGTGTGCGTTACCGCAGATGAAGATAGAATTAACAAAAGGGCGAATGTCGCAAGCGTAAACAAACCGAGTGAGGGTTGATTTTCCTATGCTGGTCCAGCAAAAAGTAACTCTCACCCGGTTTGTTTACATTTGCGACATTCGCCCTTTTGTTAATTCTATCTAGAGATGGTGTTTGGTCCATGACGTTTGTACTGTCATGGACCAAACGGCTTATGATTGATTTCGAGCCAGGGGACTCGCAACTCTATATTTGTCTGCTGCAGTCAGCGGGGTGCTATCCGTATCTTAACGAACGGTGTTTGACAGTCCACTTAACGAAGGGCGCTATTTCAAAAAATGCAAGAAATAGCGCCCGTCTGACAGGTAGATTTGCTGCCAACCTTTGTCGAGATGTGCTGAGATGTTGGCAACAAAAACATGGCACCCATCGCAAGCCCCTGGCTGCAGTTGACAGAAACTCAAACCCAAACACGCAGCGCAATTGTCGTTTGAGTTGGTTTGATCCCGATAATGCATTTATCTGCTCTTTAGCGTAAATAGAACAAACTAAGAAACTTTTCGCAAGCTACATCTACAGGCAAGAGCAGCAAATCGGTACGAAAAGAAGTAGCAAGAGCGGCATTGAAAATTATGGTCACCTGCCTGTCCCTTCACATGTGAGTTTCACAATTCCTTACCGATAGATCCCCCCTGAAACAAACCGAGTGAGGGTTGTTCTTCCTATGCTGGTCCAGCAAAAAATAACTCTCACTCGTTTTGTTTACATTTGCGACATTCGCCCTTTTGTTAATTCTATCTAGATATAATTGCTAACTGATGGTGGTCTTGGGTAGAGTGAGTATATGCGACAATGTCAAAATTGGAATGATAATTATCTGTCAGTGTCATTTCAATCGAGCAGACGACCAATCCAACGCGTATGCAGGAAAGAGAAAGAAAATAAGCATTGCTAGCAAGGGTATGTAATCATGGTATCTCTTTCTCATGTTGGAGTGAAGAGTGCATCCTTCAACTAGTTCGGATGCCGGACGACAGTGCGACGAAAATAGTCCTCTTCAACAACCCCACCGGCACCAGGAACAGGGGGGCCCAACGTGCACGATGGCTCGACCAGGTCGAAGGCGATTTGCGACTTTTGAGACGACTAGGAAATTGGCGACGAGTGGCCCAAGACCGAGTTGAATGGAGACGAGTGCTTGAAACAGCACGAGCCACCCCGGCTCTATGCTGCTGAAGATGAAGAAGAAGAAGAGTCTTGGGAACCATTCTCGAATAAGGACAACCTGACGACCAATATTTTAACCAGCAACCGAGCAACGGCGTTTGCTACTTTTTGCCTAGGACAGGACGTGCCAAGTGTCAACCGCGGCGTTGACCCAATTTCTGATTGGCTGAAAGCGACGAGCAACCGTTGACTGGAAAAAAGTATAAGGGTCCATGCCTAGTGGCACGGGCGCAGGCTTGAAGTAGGACTACGAATGTAGCGCAATTCGTCTCCCAATGCTAAAGCCGGTGATTTTTGTATGAATTTCATATATAGATGCTCAAGTTGCGCATTAAAGAAATGTGTTCTTACATGTGAGAAATTCATAATTTCAACTCTTCAGCTAATTTATATGGTGGACCTGGAAAGGTCTGTTCATTAATCTCTAATTCTCAAATTTCTGACTCGTAGTGTCCATTGTCAACTTTCGTCCTTCAGATGGGCTTAGTGATGTCCGTTAATCGTTCGATTAATTCAACTAATCGAATAACACAAGGAATATTCGAATAATTTTTAATCGAATAATGCCAGCACGAGTAGTTGAATTAATCGAATAGTTCAATCAGTACGTATAATCCCCGAATAATGCTCGGTAATCGTTCATAATCGTTCGATTAATCGAATTATGCAAAGAAATATGCGAATATTTCTAATCGAAGACCACTAGACCTTTCCAGTTATGTGTGTATTGGTGCTTGAAAATGAGGCAAACAACAACAGTAAACAAAAGAGATGTATTCCTTTGTCACCAAGGTACAGAATGAGTTTCGTCTTCCGCTGGCTTAAATACCAGCAAATTTTCAAAATGTGTGCTTGAATTTGGAACAGGATGAAAAATTTGACCGAAATATGTGCTCTGCAGTGTGGCAAACGGAGAAACACAACTAGTAATCGCTATTTTTCGGTTTGTTCCTCCAGCATCAGCTGTTCCCCAAAATGAGGTAAACATCATGTATATACACGCGTATTTCGTGTTCGCCAGTGTGGGTGCTTGAGCTGTCAGAAAGCTCTCTAGCACTAGAGTGACTGTATACAGAGTGGCGACAAGTCATCCCAAATGTATGCAATACGGTTTTTCCAAGGTTTTTCTTTCTCTTTCCTGCATACGCGTTGGATAGGTCATCTGCTCGATTGGAATGACACTGACAGATAATTATCATTCCAATTTTGACATTGTCGCCACTCTGTATATAGTCACTCTATCTAGCACGAATAGTTGAATTAATCGATTAGTGCAGACAAGGCTCGCCGATTAATCGGTAATCGAATAATTGAAAATTTCGGACATCACTATTCCCACCAATTTAAACCCTTTGCTTCCGCGATCAAACTTTGGGTTTTCTAGCATATTTAATATTCTATTATAGCAACTTATTGTCAATTGCAAGTAAAATTGTACCATCCAAAGTGCGATATCGCTCATAAAGTGCTATTTTGCATTAAATCGTTTCGATCTTCGGCGCACTTTTTCGTTATCTTCCAAGCAATAAGTGCGCCTAGTGATGTCCGATTTTTACAGTTAATCGATTAGTTAATAATCGATTACTTTTTAGGCGGCCGATAATCGACATCGATTAATCGGCGCTGCATAATCGATTAATCGAAATAATCGATTGGTTATAACCTTTACGTAGAGTGACTATATACAGAGTGGCGACAATGTCAAAATTGGAATGATAATTATCTGTCAGTGTCATTCCAATCGAGCAGACGACCTATCCAACGCGTATGCAGGAAAGAGAAAGAAAAACCTTGGAAAAACCGCATTGCATACATTTGGGATGACTTGTCGCCACTCTGTATATAGTCACTCTACCTTTACGTCCCCGACACCAAAAAATAGCTTTGCGTCCCGTAGTACTGTCCACGAGTGTTTTGGAATGTGCAGTCAGACTTAGGCTAGTTACATAGAAATCGAGGAGACCGCATTTTTTGATTTTTGTATAGAAAAAGACGAAGGGTATTACCCAATTTTCTAAAAATTTCTTACAAAATTCCGTGTCTGACAGACTGACAAATTTCGAATTATCTTTTGACGGTGGCACGGTTAATATCTAGATCAAGTTTAGTTTGGTTTTCAGGCTTCAGCGTAGTATTTAAACCGACCCACTGCGAGCAAACTG